>NW_027203280.1:0-89419 GCF_024711535.1 Dipodomys merriami | reverse complement strand
ATAAAAGCTCATGGACACAATAATGGAATATAAAGTGTATGAACCCTACAAACATGTTTGTGAGATTAAGTATCAGTATCCCACAGTGATGTAAAACGTTTGAAATTTATGTATTCACTTAATCTGTATAAAGAAAAAAAAAAGGTAAAGGGTATCACTACAGACCCTGAATTTAAGCCCCAATGTTGACACAAAAACAAAAGCAAAATAATGCCATGATCACACTCAAATATAAATAGATCCAATCTTAGAGAAATTTATAAGTAATTTTCAAAGTCAAATGTTATAAGACATTACATGTAACAAAGTATTTCTGCTTCTACAGCATATTTTTGGATGATAATTTTCAGTATGTAAATGTGGTTTGTGGTTGATCAGACATGTCTTAAAACTTCAGGCTCACTTCAATTTGTTTTTCTATAAGGAGTATTAACTCTGTGTCCACCCAGGCATGCCAAAAATAAAGAGTGAAAATATATGACCTTCGGTATCCTTCCATGAAGAACTATAAAGTAAAGAATGTGACATCACCTTCCTCTGATGGTAACAGAGTTTCACTGGGTTTTTTTTGCTTCAAATCAAAATAAACTAATCAAAGCGTGGGGACATCTTCCTATGGAGCTACGAGGGAACTGAGAACACCCACACTTTGACCCATCATTGAATACCCATTATATGTACATAAAGTATTATATGTGTATATTTAATATGTACTACTCTGGGATATTTACTATCAGTTATGTGTGACCTGCTTATCTCATGACTCCTTATTGAAGTGGGTATTTATCCATTGAATGTCATTTTTTTTTTTTGGGTCCGGTCGTGAGGCCTGAACTCTGGGCCTGGGCGCTGTCCCTCAGCTCTTCAGCTCAAGGATAGGGCACTACCACTTGAGCCAAAGCGCCTCTTCCGGCTTTTTCTCTTATGTGGTGCTGAGGAATCGAACCCAGGGCCTCATACATTCAAGGCAAGCGCTCTACCACTGAGCCACCTTCCCAGCCCCTGAATGTCATATTTTTATTATTACTAATGTCAATACCAGAACTTCATCTCTACAATTGGCCGTACTATTTGCATAACCTTGACAGTTTGTGTAAAGAATCATCTCTTCTCTTTTTTTTTCTCAGATTTATAACTTTTTTTTTCCTTCCTGATGGCCTAAATGCACTTAGTTCTGCATAATGGATAGTTGGGGACCTCATATGTTGCGACGAGTGTTAATGTGCAATCAGTGTTTAATTCACCAATAATAATCCAATTGTATTGAAGAAATTATTAAAATAAAGAAGAAAGATAAAATGTGAACTTTCTAGAAACTACTGTATTTTGACCATCTCTTGATAAAATACTAATAATTTAGAAATATTTGCAAAGTAGTATGCCTTATGAAAGGATAATAAAGAGTAATATGGATTTTTGCCAATACTTCCAATTCAAAACTAAAGTCCATTGTTAGTATATAATCATTCTCTTAGTAGAAATTAAATATCATTGGACTCATTAATTGCATGTTGAAGGAAAACATTTATAGTACTCAGGTATACTAAAAAATAGATTTTCACATAAAGCAATACAAATGTCAGAAGAAAGAAAGGTACAATAAACCAAAGGACAGGGAAGAAAGGCATGCCATTATGTGACCATTTGTCAGAAATAGTCATGTCTTTCTTTAAACCCAATAGTTCAATCTGTTTCGAATAATGCATTTCTTATAAAATTAAAATAATAGAAATGTAACGATTAATTGTTATCACATCAATTGGAAACATAAAAAGAAAAAGTATTTATAGACAGATAAAATGTATATAATTTTAAGTCAGGTGACAGTTGCTCACCCATGTAATCCTAGCTACTCAGGAGACTGAGATCTGAAGATCACTTTCAAAGCCAGCCCAGGCAGGAAAGTCTGTGACTCTTATCTCCAATAAACCACTAGAAAACCAGAAGTGGTGCTCTGGCTTAAGTAGTAGAGTGCTTGCCTTGAGCTGAAGAGTGCAGGGACAGCATTCAGGCCCAGAGTTCAAGCCCAACAGACCGACAATAAAAACATATAATTTTGTATATATAATATTTTAAAGGCTATAAAAAAAGAATTACTTGAAAAATACATCCAGCCATGGGTAAACAACCTACTATGAATCTTTACTTTTTAGCTATTACTTCATAAAGCCAATACATTATGATATACAATTGAAGTGTATTCTTGTAGCTTATAAAATCCATTTTTGAAATTCTGAAACAACACAGAGAAAGCAGAGACAGAAGAGGATGAAGAAAAGGAATGAAAGGAAAGACAGTGGGAATGAAATTGGAGATGGGGAAGATGGATCTGACAAAATAGATTGAGGAATATGGAAAAAGGCAGATGTGTGAATGGAAATATATAATAATGAAGCAAAATACATTCAACTGAGTATATGAAAGCATGCACTTTTAAAAATGCATAATATGAATGAATTGTGACTAAGAAGAATAGTGATATAAAGGCAGGCAGAAACTATATTTTAAAAATTAGGAAAATATGTATAAACTAAGGTACATAGAAAGTTTTGATCTGGTGGTCAAGGTTAAAAGCTAAATTGGACAGGAAATCAAAAAGAATATTAATTCCAGTTAACTATCACAGAGCAAAAAGTAGAGTTCAATTGGTGAAACATTATCCTTATGCAATAAATAAATAAATAAATAAATAAATGGACTGTACCAGGCTTTAAGTTCAATTCCCAGACAGACTAGCAGCAAAAAAACAAATTTAGGCAAATGCTTAACAAAGCATAATTTGTAAACTAGAATCAATGAAAATACACTAGTGGAGATGATTAGATAAGTACTCAGTAAATAGAAATAACAAAAAAAAAATAGAATGATATTCAAATTTACCTGGCTTTGGTTACAACTTGTGACTCAACCATCACTAGAAAAATGAGTGCGAATCACTTATTCATGGAATTCATTACAACAATATAAACTAATATCTGATGGAAAAAAGAATGTAGACCATCTGCACATTTGGTCATCCATGTAAGTTCAATCTTAAGAGGACTTATTTTTCATAATATGTGTTTTGTCCCAGAAGCCATGCAGAAAATTTCTATCTGGCCTTAACAAAATGATGTAGCAGTTGGGGGCAAAGATGCCACCCAGCAACTCTTACTGGAATCCAAGATGGAGAAAACCTCTGTAGCCACCGTGACTTTCCTTTTGTCACTGAGGTAGACAGGCAGGAATGTGAACCGGATACTACAGAACACCAGCATGCTGAAGGTTAGGAACTTGGCTTCATTGAAGGTGCCAGACCAGAAAAAACATAATGAAGCTGGCCAGGGACAGGGGAGCCCAAGATCCCAAGCCACAGTAAAAAGTGGTGAGGGAACCCTTGTTACACAGGATGAGCACATGGCCACATTTAGAGTGTATATCTGTGTAAAAGTAGGAAGGTGAAGTCCCCAGTCAGAGTACACAGAGAGGTACCTAGATCAGAGTACAGATAGGAATGGTGACGTTAGGAGCCCCTGATAGCAGCAGCCACCTCATGTTTCTCCCTAGAGAAGTGACCTTGAAGGCCAGATCCACATTTACAGTTTTGGCCAAGACAGCAGAAATAGATACTGTGAATGCAACTCCAAACGTGGTTTGCTGTGGAATGCAGGTGATTGTGTTGGGACAGCCATTAAAGAGCAAAGGAAAGTGAGAACAGAAGATGAGGGAGATGAGCAGGATGTACCTGAGAGCCTGGTTACTAGCTTTTTTTTTAATTGTGAAAATACTGTACAGAGGGGTTGCAATTACATGGGCAAGATAATGAGAGATTACTAGCTTTGACAGTGGAGGTGTTCTGATGTTCACAAAGACTCCAAGGACAATTCCCTGTTAGTGTACATAAACAAATGGCCATGCAGGTCAAGGCCATTCCCAAGAGCTCTCCATAAGCCAGGAAACTTTCATCTCTTTAAGTCACTGGTTACTCTCTGCATTGGCATACTGGTGATCAGGACACTTTACACATTGCTCCATATCTAGTGAGGAAGTCAAATAACCAATAGTCACTTTTCACTACTTAAAAGAATATTGGGAATCCCTACATAGGAATAATACTAACATGTCAACACTTACTAGCAACAAAAGAAAATATTATCAATTATTCCTTGATACGTTCAGTACTATTTCTATTTCTTCTTCATGTTCCCACACTCTTGCCTACATTTTCCTTTTTCAGTTGAATCTTTTTTTTTTTTACATACTGTGACTATCACTCATAATATTTATTTCCATTTGTAAAAGCCTATGAAAAAATTTTTGCACATACTGGAGCATGTGGCTAATTATATCTGAAGAGTATGGTTCAAAGCCATCCCAGGCAGGAAAGTCCATGAGACGCTTATTTTTTTTTTGTGGGGGGGGGCGGTCATGGGGCCTATACTCTGGGCCTGGGCGCTGTCCCTCAGCTCTTCAGCTCAAGGCTAGTGCTCTACCACTTGAGCCACAGCACCACTTTTGGCTTTTTTCTTTTTGCTTATGTGGTGCTGAGGAATAGAACCCAGGGCTTCATGCATGCAAGGCAAGCACTCTACCATTGAGCTACTTTCCTAGCCCATGAGATTCTTATTTCCAGTTAACCACCAGAAAACCAGAAGTGGTGTTTTAGCTCAAGTTGTAGAGTGTTTGCCATTAGCTGAAGCTTAGAGACAGCAGCCAAGCTCAGAGTTCAAGCCCCTTGACAGACCAAAATAAAAAGAATGTTTCTGCATGTTAAATGCTGCCATACTAATTCTCAGTCTTTTGTGTACTACTCAAACCACTAATCCAAAATTCTGGACAGAAATGTTTGGAATTCCTTGAATGTCTCTATGCAATATAAATAAGAACCCATTAGCTATTCCTTGCCGACATTATATTTGTCCATCTGACTCATCAATAAAGTGGTGGAGAACAAAAGCTGTACAATCATCCTCTGCAAAACACTGTTGCCTGCTTCTTCGACCAAACCCAACACAGAGTGCACACTCTGTTGAAAGAACATTTCTGGGCACTAGGAAATAAAGGTGTACAAGATGTCTGTTTTCTTTGCACCCTAAAGTGAACTTGAAGAAGATGGAGACCATGTACTTAAAAAGGCTTCGCACTTCATATGATAGACATTAAACTTACATTGCTAAGGAGTGGAATAATCATGTGTAAAATGAGTAGAAAAAAATAATCTTACAAGTAATTCAGAGCCTGTATTTTTTTATTTCAAGGAGCAGTGTCATCCAGTGTCACAATTAATTTACAAGGTGAAAGAAGGAAGTCTTTGAGTATGCAATTATTATACAACATTTGTGTTTCAGGGATTGGGTAACACAAGGGAGTAATCATAAATTTGTCCCTAAGTCATGCACTTACCTATTATTTATCTCTTTCTCTGAGCAAAGGGTACAATCAAAGCAACAGGTAATCTTTCCTTCCTGAGGGGATTTCCTGAATCCAGGACATATCTCACTGCAGACAGAGTGAGGAGGCTGAGAACAATAAGATATTTGTCAGTAAATGTATAGAATTTTACATAACACTAAAAAGTCCATTGATTTAAAGAATAGGATTATTAAGGATATAATTGTATGAACATAACTCTAATAATGCAGTTATAGATTCCACATCATATATCAAAAGTGTTATGTAGTATATACTTAGTCTCTATCTAGCCTGAACTACTGAGAAGTGTCTGACCTTTAAAAGACAGAGGATAATGATGGGAAAGTAGGTCCTGGTTGACAGCCTTCTAGAATTTCCTTGAATTCATAATATACTATGTAGTCTCCTTCTCATCTGTGACATGTTGAGTAACAAGGAGAAAGAATCCTCTTGATGCTTTAAAAGTATGCTATAAGATAAATCACAGGCCTCATCTTTATAGGGTTATATGAAGCCCAGGCCCTTCCAATATTCTTTTCATCTATCCAGTGCCATGCATTGAAAATCTGTTCATACAAGCTCTTTCACTGATTGCTCTCTCCACAGATCATTAAGTAGCAAGACAACAAACCATTGAATGGATTCTCCACAGAAGGGAGCAAAATAACTCTTTAAAAGAATTAAATGTTTCCTCTGATACTTTCTCTTAGCATAGAAACCAGCTAAGCAAAATACAATTTACATTTTATGATAACATTCTAAATAAACATTGAACAACACGCTTTTAACTTTTTATTTTTTGGGTGCTTAACCTAGAGATAAAAATCTGTATCTGGCCACTGTCCTTGAGGCTGTTTTGCTCAAGGTTACCACTCTACCACTGGAGCCATAGCTCCACTTGATCTTCTTGGTAGTTAATCAAGATAAGAGTCTCACAAAATTTTCTTCCCATTTTAGCTTTAAACTGATATGTAATCTTAGATCTGGGAGGATAGGATTACAATCATGAGTCCCCAGTGCTCAGCCCCATTAATTTATTCTGTTTCTTTTCTATCCAAGAGTCAATCAATAAAATTTCTTAAGTTTGAAATACTTAAATGTTAGTAAGCACAGACAGTATAAAGTCTGTGTGGTTTTTTTTTTTTTTTCTGTGTGTGAGTGTATATGTGTGAGCCAGAACTATTGTTGAATTCAGTGCCTGGGCTTTGTATCTAAGCTTTGCTGCTTAAGGTTAGCACTGTATCACTTGATCCACTGCTCCACTTCCAGTTTTTTGGGTTTTTAAATAAAGATAACAGTCTCACAGACTTTCCTGCTAGGACTGATTTGAAACCATGATACTAAAATCTCTGACTTCTAAACATCTAGTATTATAGGAGTGACTTTTCTGGCCCCAACCAGGAATACATTTTAAGGGTGAAATCTGCTTATTTATATGAAATTATAATTAGATCCCACCCACCTTTGTAGTTCCTATGGCCCACTCTACCATATTTTATTATTCAAACAGGTGATGAACATGTAGTTTATGGGGAGAAAAATTGCCTACTTCCACTTGAGGTCAGAGCTTCTGGAAAATTCCAAATGTTCACAATGTCACACTCTTTTTCTAATTTCCTTTTCTCAATCAAAATCTCTTGTCCTCAAATAGATTCTGAAATTGTATTTTATTCACAAAATAGGTACACCTAAAAAAAGATACATCATCTTATGATGAAGTACATCCCAGACTTAAAACAAAAAATCTGAAATGAGAAAAGCTCCTGATTAAAATTTCAGATTCAGCATTCCAAAAAAGCAGAAAAACCTAATGAAGAAATAAAAAATTCTATGGGACAAAAAATCATCAAAATAATCTTTGGACATCCTGGTCACTCAGCAAAGAAATAGAAGGCTTTGTTTCAAGAGAAACCAGTTCCATTCAAATACTCAGAAATGAGACAATTCCCAATTTCCTCACTACAGTTTCACATAACTAAGTTTGTAAAAATCTATAGTTTCAGAATGGTAAAATTTTCATGCATAAAGTTGAATGAATTTAATTTACTTATAAAAATATGGATAATTCTGTTTAGCAGATTATCTTTACTAGTATTAAGAAACACATTAGGAAAAGGTGAATTTTTAATTTTCAAAACATTAGCTATGAGCATGTTGAGGTTATTTCAAACTAAAAGAATTTATGGAAAAATGGAATATATTTTGCACTTGTTACTGACCTGCTTTAAATCAACAGCACAAGCACACATGTGTAAGAGACCTCAATTACAAACAGTTATACAGTAAGAGACCTGTCTAGGAAATGACGTTCCTCACTGTACCATCCAAAACTTTAAGTCCTTATCTGTGCAGGTGAAGGCACTGAACCTTTTCTTTTTTCCGTTGTTTATAATACTGCTTGATGAAGAAGCGTGTCATGGAGGGCCTGGGCCACAGAATATACAGCATTCTATATACTGTAACTGTCTCCAGACATAGTCATGTCAAAAATGTGCCTAGGCAACCAAGCCAAAGAGGCATCATGAGGATAGTTCTCCCCATTACCAAATCAGAATCAGAACCTGAGCAAGTAAAGGAGAAACCACAGCCCACCAAGGAAAATGTCTCCTGGGTATTTGGAACGGTTAACTACTTTGACAAAATTTGTGAATCCAAAAACATCTGGGTGATGATGTAAAAAAAAATGACAGGTACATGTAATGAACTAAGCAGGAAATATTTTTCTTATGGTTAAATGCCATTCTACAACTTTTCCTTTTATTAAAATTTACTCAACACACACCATTAAATATATTAGGAATTCATCATGAACATATAGGATGAGGACATACGCTGATGATTTACTTATATGGTTATAAGGTGCCATGATTTTTAAATTATACATCACAGGTTTGTTATTGCCAGATCAAATTATTCTTGGCCATCTCTTCTTTCAATGCAGGAAGAATCCGCAAACCATTTTCATCTTGTAAGGTTAACAATCCTACCCAATTCCAGCTGAAGTGAAGTAGTAATAAGACCATGGCAGTTGCTACTGATGTGTTCTTTGGGGACATCTAATAGAGAGAAGGAAACTTTTTATGGTCACTCAGTACATGATCAAAAGGCCCAAAGGTAAACTAAAGTGAAGGAATAGAAGATGCTCCATGAATGAGAACATTTCTATCTATGACAATCCCAGTCATTATATATTTTATATAACCATGTGAAGAAAATGGAAGGCATGTTTTTCTTTTTTCTTTTTTTTTTGCTTCTTCTTTTTTTCTTTTTTTCTTGCCCATGAAATTGTAACCCCTCTTTATGGTATTTTCAAAATAAAAAAATAATAAAAAAAAACAACATTGAGATATCACCTCTTTTTATTATTTTTTTTTTATTTTGAAAATACCATACAGAGGGGTTACAATTACATGGGTAAGATAGTGAGTACATTTCCTATGAAAAATTGCTGCCTCCTCCTTAGTTTCCCCATACCATCCCTTCTCCTCCCCACCCACTCACCCCCACACCCCCATACCACAACCACCCTACCCCCTCCCCACCCCCTCACCCCGCCAAAGTTGTAAAGTTCGTTTTTTGACATAACGTCTTGTACATCTCGTTGTTGTAATGGGTCTAGCTCTAACCCTGTTTAAACAATTTGTTTTTTCCCTTCCTCTCCACAAATTATATCAACATCAAATACAGTGAAAGCAGCGCTTATAAAGCATTGTTGCCTCCTCCTTTGTTTCCCCTTCCCATCCCTTCCCCTCTCCACCTCCCCATCCCCCCCCAATCCCACCACCACCACCACCACCACCACCACCTCCATTTGATAGGAAATTAAAAGAATTGGAAAAAATTATATTAAGTGAAGTAAGCCAGGCCCAACGAAACATAGGTCCTATGTTTTTCTTATTTGCAGTAACTAGTATATGTCTGAGACAAACAGAAACTCTTTAACAAATTGATGTTAGGCAAAATAAACCCCAACATAAGGATTCATTTGGGTTTTTTTTTTCTTTCTTACGATTGTTTCCATCATATTTATAAGATGCTTTCTTTGTTGCTGTGTATGTACCTCCCCCATGGTATAACCCCTGCTTTCACTGTATTTTACTTAGACATGTTTTTCCTTTAGTTTTTGAAAAGAAAAAATCAAACTTTTTAATTAAGTATAAAACAAATCAATTTGTACAATGTCTTTTGGTCTTTGTCACTGTCTTTGTCTTTGTCATATCAACTCTTCTGGTCTTTGTCACATCAACTCCTCTCATTTGTATCTACCACAGGTATTCCCTGACTTTAATAGTTCCATTTTCACATATGTACATTGAATATTAGGTTGTATTTGCCCAACCATATTCTTCTTTTTCCTTTGCACCTTTCCACATCCCCTTAAAACGCCCCAAGAAGATATGCTTCTGGTGCTCATTTTTTATATAGTCTGTTAATATTTCAGAAAGGTTAGATTGATATGTACTATAATTTATTCAGATTGATCATGTATATATGTAAGTGAATATATGTGGGCTCCATAACTTTATAATATTTCATGAGCATAATTTTTATCTAATATTACATATGAGAGAACACATACCTACTTTTACTTTCTTTTTTCCTGACAATTGTGGGGCCTGAACTTTGGGCCTGGGCACTGTCTCTCAGCTCTTCAGCTCAAGTCTACCACTCTACCACTTGAGCCATGGCACCATTTCCAGATCTTTCTGCTGAGCAATGGAATCCAGGGTCGCATGCTTGCAAAGCAAGCACTCTACCACTGAGCCACCTTTCCAGCCCCCTACTTTCACTTTCTGAGCCTGACTTTCTTCATTCAATATATCTTACACAGGAGCATATGTATATGTGTAGTAATACAGGGCTATAAACTCAGGGACTCATGTACTACTCCTTTCAAAGCTACCAATCAACAACTTGAACCACACATTAATTCCTGTTTAATTCTTGTTGATTCAGAATGTTTTCTGATTACTTGCACACTTTGCTGAACATATCTTTACACTTTCAAGTCATTTCCTGATTTTTTAAAGAAAATTAGTAAGGGTAAAACTTTTAAAAAATCCCTCTTGTCATATCTAACTTTTCTCTTTTCAAACCAAAGGGACTATCCTATTCCATTATATTTGAGTACTTACTCTTTGATATCACAAAATTTGATAGGTTCATAAATCCAATCTCCTCCTATCATACTCTCCTAACAGCTGAAATGGCCCTAAATTTGATATTTTTACTATCGCCTACCCTTCCTATTCTTATCTGTGAACCTGTAAAGGTTCAGAAATGTAACAATCTGGGCAGATATTCTTCCTGATGGTCCTGTAAGTGCTGCTATGGACTTTTTTCCCTCATATGATTGTGGTTTGGAATATTATAATTTCCCAAGAAGCAAATGAAGGGATCTTTAAATGCTGTTGAAATTCCATATTGAACATATATATATATATATATATATATATATATATATATATATATATATATATATATAATCCCAGAGTCAAGTTATGTAAAAGATTAGGATATTTGTTGTTCTCTTTAATAGCAACTACCACAAAAAACACACTAGTAGTTCATGAATGTCAACCTGAATAATGAACATAGAATTTCAAGACGAGTATTTCAAACTTAGGATGTTGAAGTATAAAATGCTTAATTTCTTGCCCATATATATGTTAAAATCTTACCCTAAATTGGGATCTAATGTGAATATAGTTTCATGTGTGAAAGACATGAAGGAAATTTGTCATGAATGAAATTTAAAAAGTTAGTTAAGGCCCAAGATAGTTTGCTTTATCTCTACTACCACATAAACCACAGCAATCATTTTCCATTAAATGTGGGGCTGGCTTTCATGAGACAACAAATATTCTATTGTTTTCATCTTTGGTAACTATCTCCACATATGAGAAAAGTTTTATTTCAGCCCACCTAGTTTGTGTAATGTGGTTATATTGCAGGTCAGAGTAACTAACAAATCTTCCATGTAAGAATGTTTTTCAGAAGCTAAGTGTCATTTAAGGAAGATTCTATAGCAAGTTATGTTCACAGACCCAACAGAGTAAAAAAAAACACTTGATGCAATATCAAGCAAAACAAGACCTTAACCATCAGGTGATGGAATTTTATTTCTTATTCATATAACAATAGTAAAGGGAGTCATCCAACTCCAAGATGCTTATTATGGAGAGAGTAACCTCCAACATGGGGATGAGAATGTCAGCAAGCTTTACATTGAAATCCAATTTCCAAGGCCACCGTGGCACAATGCAGTAATCACTTCCCAATATATTTAGGTTGAGATATTGGAAAGAATGACTATAAAAAAGTAAAGAGGATCAAAGTACTTTTCATTCTCTTTTGTCATGTTTATGTGTATAAAGTTATTCGTGTGTGCACATTCTAAAGAAATTAATGCAATGAAACCTTTCAAGTTAACAATTGAGGCAATATTAAAATATAAGTAATTCAAGAATTACTTACAGAATCCATAGAAGTTCAGGAAAATGGCAATTAAAGTTTCATACACAGTATAACCAAGCAATAGGGCAGATAATCAAGATACAGAAGAAAGGTGAGTAACATGTTAAGAGTTACTAAATAATTCTCAGTCTTAAATATCAATTTTATTGGACTTGACCCTACAATTAAATGACATAGATTGAGAAATTGGATCAAAATATAAAACACATCCACCTGCTGTCCCAACCAAAAAAATTATCAAATAGAAAGCAAACCCACAAAATATAGGGTGGAGTAGCAATCCTAATATCAGATGAAATAGACATCAAATTAAATTAATGAGAATAAACACAGCAGGACATTACATACTAATAAAGGGAACTCTTTCTCAGAGTGATATACCAATTCTAAATATCTATGTACCAAATGCTGGAGTACCCAATTTTATTAAACAATGCATCTTAATCTAACAATGCATATAGATCTAAACACATTGATAATTGGTAACATCAACACAACATTGTCATCTCTGGATCATCCAGGAAAAGCTCTGCAAAGAAAACTCATAAATATATGATTGTATGGACCACCTAGTTTTTCCAGATATCTAGTGAATATTTAAACAGGAGCATCAGAATATAAATTCCTCTCAACAACTCAATGAACACTCTAGCAAGTAGATCATATTTTAAGTCGCAAAACAAATCTTGCAAATTAAAAAAATATGATATTATTCCCCTGCATCCTGACATATCAAAATGGAATAAAATTACAGCTCAACACATAATGCTATGACAGAAAATTCTGTAAAGTGTGGATAATGAATAATATATCACAGAATGAAGAGATTAGAATGGGAATTCAAATATTTATTAAACAACATACATGAACCCATAAAATACATATCCTCTAGGACTCAATGAAGACAGTACTCAGAGGAATATTTATAACTCTGTGCTTACAAAAACAAGTTGGGGAAATCTCAAATCAGTAGTTTAATGATGAAAATCAAGGTTCTTGAAGAACAGGAATAAACCAAAAGCCAAAGTAAAAGGTTGAAACACTAAAAATTAAATCAAATAAAGTAGAGAAAAAAATACCATAAAACATTAACAAATATTGGTTCTTTTAAGAAAATTAATAAAACTGGCATACTCTTAGCAAATCTGATCCCCAAAAGAAGAGTATGTACACACATAAAGAAAATTAGAGGCAAAAATGGGAAAATCAAGAGAGATACAATCAAGCTTTAGAACATTAGAAGGGAATAATTTGTAAACATTTATCATGACAAATTGGAGAATCGGGAGGAATGGTGAAATTTCCAGAGAATGTTGATATATTCCAACTAACAAAATAGATTGGAACCAAGACAATAGACCCATAACAAGTAATGAAATTGAACTGGCAATAAAAGACCTCCCATCCAAGGAATGCCCAGAACCTGATGAATATATAGCTGAATTCTATAAGGCCTTCAAAGAGAACTCACTCCATTATTTCTTAAAAATCTTCAATGAAACAGAAAGGGAAAGATCACTACCAAAGTTCTTTTTTGAAACCAGCAAAACACTCATCCAAAAACCACATACACTCATCATGAAAGAGGTCTGTAGACCCATTTCTTGGAGTAACATCAATGCAAAACTTCTAAATAAAATTCCAGCCAACCTAATTTAACAACTATCCAAAGAAGTTGTATTCTATGATCGAATTAGATTCAACACATCAACAGAAACAAGGACAGCAACTACAAAATCATATAAACAAAGTATTTGACAAGATTCAACACCTCTTTATGACAAATGCTCTGGGAGAAGCTTAGAAGCCATGGACCATTCCGAAATATAACCAATGCCACATATAACAAAATTATAGACCTCATTGTATTTTATGTAAAGTTAAAAACAATTCCTCTAAAATTAAGAACAAGCAAAAATGCCCACTCTCTCCATTCCTCTTCAATAGGGTAGTGGAATTCTTAGCAAGATCAAAAAAGACAGAGAAACTAGAAAGGGGACACAAATAGGGAAAGGAGAAGTAAAGCTATCCTTCTTTGCAGATGACATGATCCTGTATTTAAAGATGGCTATAAATTCTTACCACAAATTATTTGAACTGATGAAGAACTTTGGAAGAGTAGCAGGATTTAAATCAACCCACAAAAATGAATACTTTTGTGCTGTATGAACAATGTGAAACTCAAGACTGAAATCGGGAATTCAAATCGATTTACTATAGCCACAAAAGAATTTAAGATACCTAGGAATTAAATTAACAAAAGATGTACACAATATTTAAAGAAAAATTTAAAAATATGAAAAACTGCAGCAACTATAAGGTAATTGAATAACCTTCCATGGTCTTGATTGGGAAGGATTATCATCGTGAAAATGGTAGTAGTGCCTCAAGCTATCTACAAATTCAATGCAATACTAAGAAAAATCTTAAAAAACATTCTTCAATGATATAGAAGAAGCAATCTGAAAATTCTTGTAGAATAGTCAAAGACCAGAACAACAAAAACAGTCCTCAGCATGAAGACTGGTACTAGAAAAATATCAATACCCAACTTCAAACTCTGTGATAAAGTCATAGTAATAAACAGTTTGATAATAGTACAAGAATAGGGCAGAAAGCAGGGCAACAGCAGCTCATGCCTGTAATCCTAGCTACAGAGGAGGCTGAGATCTGAGGATCACGGTTCAAATCCAGCCCAGTCAGGAAAGTATGTGAGACTCTTATCTCCAGTAAACCACTAGAATACTGGAAGTGGCACTGTGGCTCAAGGGGTAGAGTGCTCGCCTTGAGCTGAAGAGCACTGGAACAGCACCCAGGCAAAGAGTTCAAGCCCCACAACTGCCAAAAAAAAGTACAGAGGTGAGGACCAATGGAATAGAAGACCATGAAATGAACCCACATACTTATAGCCACATAATATATCAGGAGAGAAAAAAAATAGGATAGAAGGAAGGCAGTATCTTCAACAAGTTGTTGAGAGAGAATTGTGTAAACATGTGCTGAAAACTTCAAAGAGATTAGAACAGAAATTATAGAGCCTTATATATCACCCTTCACCTAAATCAATTACACAAGAAACTAAGACCTGAGTGTAAGACCTGATACCCTGAAGAGGTGGGGAAACACCAAAGATCCTTGAAACAATTCAAAATGTCTGAAGTCAATATGCAGAATCACAACAAATCAAAGAAAGTCTGGATGCATGGGATTGCCTCAAAATGAAGAGTTTCTGCAATGCAAATGGCATAGCTAGCAAGATAAATTGAAAGCCCACAGATTGGGGGAAGATCTTTATTAAGTATGCATCAGATAAAGGCCTCATATCTAAAATATACTACTGGCGTATAAGATAAGGACTATATATATATATATATATATATATATATATATATATATATATATACACATATATGTGTGTGTGTGTGTGTGTGTGTGTGTGTGTGTATAATAGGAGGTAAGGGAGTATCTGAAGCCTTTTAGTACAGAATTGGTGACACTGACTCAAATTGTTTGAAATAGCAGCCATCCCATCATAATCTGAAGTGACTTCTGGGATTAAGAAGATAGTTGAGTAAAGTGTAGTGCTTATAGCCCTAGAAAGAGAAGCTATATATGGAAGGAAACCAAATTCATTTCCTACTAGTAGATAGAAATGTACTGAACCATAGATGAAAGTACAAGTATGAAACTGAGCTTTTTACTGGTGCATAAGGATGGGTTGTCATGGTAGAGAATAAAAAGAACACTCATCTGTGCACCTAAACTTCCCTCAGGCATTGCCTATCCTGAGAACAAAACAGCAAATGGAAATAGATTAATGAGTTACTTAGGGCTTGTTCTCTTCACGCCTTGGAAACATCGCCTGTTACTGCGATCTTTGTCTAAAGTGTAGAGGGCCAAAACACCAGCAACATCCATGTGTGCTCAGTACTTCATTGTAGAAAAGCACATAATGCCAGCCAAGGACTAACAAAGAGTGGAACCTGGAGGAAAAGGAATGTGAAAGTCGAAAGGTACATCCCTGAAGTATCTGCTAAGCTGAAATCCTGGTTCAAACTGAGGCCCACAGTTTTAGGTATACACACACACACACACACACACACATATGTGTGTGTATATATAGATATCTTTGCACATGTGCACATGAGTCCTTTTATTCACAAACATGTATAGTATAGTCCATCTTTCATGGGAAACTCTTGTGAATCCCCAGGAAGAATGTATTAAATTCTTCCCTGGAGCTCTGCGTCTGTGGCCTTGCATCCAGAAGAAAAACATAGGTTGGAAAGCACACTTGCAGGTTCTCCTTATTCATCTCGGGTGCTACAGTTTCTTCCAAGACCACAGACAGTGAGTCCCTAGTGTTGAAGTTAACTTTGATATGTTTACTCCAATATCTGTGTCTATTTGCCGAAAAGTCATTCAGAATGATGCAATTGAATTGCATCAGAGGATCCCATGTCAGGTGCATGGTGAAATGGACAGAAAAAAAATGTATTGTAGTGGGATATCAACCAAAGTTATTAGGGCATCAGACCCAATGGGTCAGTTCATAAATTCAATGTCCACAGAACATTGCTGATTGATCTAGGCAGGGTTCCATAAAATTTCCATTTGCACAGGCTTCCAAAAATGTACCTGCTTACTTCTCCCTGGAAGCAATGATGATGCTGAAACCAACAAAATGTTACTAAGGGCTCTAGAATTTATATCTAATATATTCTGATAAATTCACAGATTAGTACATCATAAAAATATCAGTAAGTTAGTCTCAATAAATCAAGATTGATGCCAAATTGAATGTCACATTTGCATTCTGAACTTTCACCTTTACACAGGTAATTTTTACTCAACCTGCTTTCACAATCTAGTTTTGTTTTTCAGGACATGTTTTTGAGAACATATGGTAATAGAAGACATCCTTCTCTACCATGAGCCTAAATCAATATCGGTACCGACTCTATGTTTTCTACTTGTCATAATATATTAGACACAAATACCATACAGAGACCTCAATGGCCCTTGAGAGCAGAGCTACTTCAGAGATGTGTACACACTCTGCAAATGTAGAAACCTTCCATGCACATGATGATGTACTTGCCCATAATCACATACTACGTATCAGAAAATGTGCATTGCTGTTTAAACAAATCAGCAAATGTACTATAGATTGTAGAAGGAAAAACTTTTATTTATTGTGAAAATATCATACAAAGGGGTTACAATTACATAATTTGCAATAACTAGTATATGTCTGAGACAAGCAGAAATGGTCAGATAAGTTGATTTTAGGAGAAATGAACCTCTAGATCAGGATTCAAATGGTTTTTCTTTCATGCTATTGTTTCTAACATATTCATAAGATGATTTCTTTGTTGCTTTGTATGTCCCTCTCCCAAAGTATAACCCATTTTCACTGTATTTGATGTAGGAAAAATTTTTAATGAGGTTTCCACTGGCCCTTTAATCTTGTATACTCCTTATATTATATAATTGTAAAACTTACTTTTTCATTCTTAGCAGCATATGTTAATTCTATAGAGGGTTTATTTATACACATACATGTACATATGCAATGAACCTCAATCTCATAAGGTAGTGGTATTGATTCATATCTTCAATCTATTTATCGTTTTTGTGGGTTTTTTGTCAGTTATGGGGCTTGAACTCTGAGTTTGGGTGCTGTCCCTGGACTCTTCAGCTCAAGAAGAGTGCTCTACAGATTGAGCCACAGTGCCACTTCTGATTTTCTAGTGGATTTTTGGAGATAAGTATCTCACAGGGGCTGGGAAGGTAGCTCAATGGTAGAGGGCTTGCCTTGCATGCATGAGGCCCTGGGTTCGATTCCTCAGCACCACATAAGCAAAAAGAAAAAAGCCAGAAGTGGAGCTGTGGCTCAAGTGGTAGAGCTCTAGCCTTGAGCTGAAGAGCTGAGGGACAGCGCCCAGGCCCAGAGTTCAGGTCCCACGACAGGACCCCCCCCCCCAAAAAAAAAATAGAGTCTCACAGATTTTCCTGCTCAGGCTGGCTTTGAACCGCATTCCTCAGATCTCAGCCTCCTGAGTAGCTAAGATTACAGGCGTGAGCCACAAGCATCCAGCTATTTATAATTTGTGAGAAACTACATATATTTCCATAGTATGAAATGATATTCCTATGAATTGTGTATAAGTGATCACTTTACTTCATTTTGCCAGCATTTTTATTTGTGTTCTTGGTGATAGACATTGTCATTGAAGTGTGAAAAATTCAATGTCTTTGGCTTTGCATTTCCTTTATGCCAAGGATGTTGAGCATCTATTTTTGTATTTTAATTGGCCCCATATACTTCCAGATGTCAGGAATATCTTTAAATTTGCTTGCCAATGTGTTCATTAACATTACTTAAGAGTTTAGATTTCTAACCTTCCTTCATATTCTGATAATTAAGTTCTTGGCTGATGTTAAGCTAATCTATAAGCCATCTATTCACCCTAGTTACTGTTTATTGTGTTGTGCCACATTTTTAATTCAGTGTAACCCCATTTGTCAAATTTTGCTCTTATTTACTGATTTATTTGAAGTTTTAATCAGTAGCTTACTGTCTAAATAAGATGTTTCTTCTTTTATGTTGTCTGTAATGTAGTGTTTTATTTTACATTTTAGCTCTTCAATTTTTATGGGCTAGAAAAACAAGGACCATTCACAACTTAGGGCATACTGGAATACCTGGAGACAGTGTCCAGGAGAAGATGACTGGAATTGTGGTCAGAGAGAGAGAAGCTCTGTGAGTGGAAATATTTACTCACCACAAGTGCTGCCCTTGTGTACACATGTGGGGCCTTTGGAGCCAGAGCGATCCTGCTTGTCTCATCGACTAGAAGTCTCCCTGAAGCCAGCAGTTGTTTCAAGTACTCAGAAAGTAATCTTGTGAAATGATTCAAATATCCATTTGATGTTTTTAAGAATCAACGATATAGGGTTGGGAAGGTAGCTCAGTGGTAGAGCGCTTGCCTTGCATGCATGAGGCCCTGGGTTCGATTCCTCGGCACCACATAAAAAAGAAGACAAAACCCGGAAGTGGCACTGTGGCTCAAGTGGTAGAGCGCTAGCCTTGAGCTGAAGAGCTGAGGGACAGTGCCCAGGCCCAGAGCTCAGGCCCCACAACCGGACCAAAAAAAAAAAAAAAAGAATCAATGATATATTAAATAAAGCTACAATTTACAAATTGTCCACATACACTAATAGGAATCATTATGCATTTCTGATCACAATAAGTAATGGAGGAAAGATTTTACCTGTTATAGGAATAACAGATATCTCCCTAGAGTAATTTTACATATCCCTAATGCCATAAGGGTATCATGGAGTAAATATAGACATTGTGACTTGGGTACAGATGAGTCTTTTACAAGGTATCCTACACTTAGACTTGTTGGAGTTGGTGAATTCTTCAAAATATGCAGCCTAACTCTGCCGACCATCTACTGGATGTTTGCCAACATCCACCTGGCACTGAACTATCTGTTCAAAATATGAGTGCCAATTCTAATAATGTGAAACTCTTGACCTGCAGGAAAAGCATTGGAAATAGAGCCTGAAAATGGAGTGCTCAGATCAGAGAAGCACCCTCACTGGTTACTTTCAGCACCACATTTTATGTGCCATGAAGATGCTGGCTTAGGCTGGCCCTTTAGTGTGTGCTGTTTACAGCTGTGGTATCTTCGGAATCTTTTTTTGTGCCTCTACTTTTGAATGAAAAAAATATTCTCTTAATCCAACTTCAACTATTTGCTGCATGAGAAAAAGAATTAATATTTATGAAGGGGGCACCTGATTCTATCTGAAAGGAGTTTCCCTAACCTATATATAGACAGAGCAAGGATAGCTTATAGCAGATTGTGAGACTTTAATCAAACAGGATTATTTGGAAAAGAGCTCGTTGTTCTAATACATTGCATAGATATGAACCACGTACAGTGTAACAGCATTCCCCCAGGCACTGGAAAACCCAAGCTCTGCTGCTCTCCAGGGAATGGACAGTTGGTCATTAACACTAGAAATCCTAAACAGGTTCAGTAGGTGTGAAGTCCTCATGGGCTCTAGACACAATGAAATTCTTCCCAACTCCAGTTTGAACTTCATACCTTAGGACCAACTCACAAAGTAAGTTTTTGTGTGATTGTTAGGCACTTTGAGACTTTTAGAATGTTTTTGACTCTTTTTGGAGCCCACTCTAGTGGCAACACTAACATTAGTTTAAGATCTAAAGCCAGAGCCAGCTGTAGCACCTTGTGTTAGCCTACAGACTGAAACTGTGCAATCAATATATTGTACTAATCATCCACAGTACCTGTTTGATTGGCAAAGCTGATTTTCGAATTTTTTGTATTATCTGAGACAAATCCAACATCAGTTCTGTCAGGAGAAGCTTACGAGATGAGTAAGGAGAGGCCTCACAACTTGTCTTGCTTTCTTTTTTTTTTAATTGTGAAAATACCATACAGAGGGGTTACAATTACATGGGCAAGGTAATGAGTATATTTCTTATCAAGCATTGTAGCCTCCTCCTTTGTTTCCCCTTTCCATTCCTTCCCATCCTCCACCTGCCCCCCCAATCCTCCCACCCGCCTACCCCCACCCCTGAGATGTATAAGTCGTTATGTCTTGCATGACAAATTCCCTTCATGTCCTTACTTATTCCTATTTACAAACATAAGTACAATATTTGCAATTTATCCTGATTGGAGATAATGTTTTAACATATTCATTGGCAGGGAAGTAAGCATTCAAACAATCAAAATCTTACGTTTTGAAAAACTCCCTAAATTTCTATGCTCATTATGCAGCTTGATTTTCAAGAACTATAATTCGTTTTGGGATTGGCTTTTTCTGTTGAAGAAATGAAAAAAAAAACTATAACTTGACCTTGGGATTTGATATTTATGTGGTTCAATATGGAAGTTGGATAGCATTTAAAAATCCCTTCATTTGCCTCTTTAGGAAGTACGAGATCCTTAACCAGTCTTGTATGAGAAACTGTAAAACTGTGGCAGCATTTACAAGACCACCAGGATTAAAATCTGCCCAGATTGGGACACTACTGGACCTCTACAAGATTGCATAGGTGAAAGTGGGATGAGTGAAGTAATATCTTAAAATGTCTAAATTGGTGCCATTTCAGGTGTTAGAAAAGAATGAAAAGAGGCTGATAAAATGCCGTCGCCATGGAGACGCAGCCAGTATGGGCAGCCGCAGCCATTAACCCTCAAAAGCAAGGCTTAGAGCAATTTACCAGATCCCAATCTTGGCTCCTTGCCTCCAGTTACCCTGAAAGCGAACCATTCAGGAGTATGCAATACTCCTTGACTCAACCACTTCCACAGCCCTCATGGGCTGGACGCCGGGTTACAACCAGGTTTACAAGGGGAAGAAGCTAGCTGAACAGATGTTTCAAGGACTTATTCTTTTTTCTGCAAAAGTTGGATTTATCTATGCATAAATGGCCGAACAGTTTGGATGGACACTCTATATAGGTATGGCCGGATTTGCTTTTCCATGTTTGCTGATGCTTCCTCCATACTCATCTATCCACGACATCCCCTCAAATGGTTATCTGTTCAAGAATCAAGAACAGAAGACAAGAAAATTGGGGATAGAAAAATTAAGAGGTATGTTAAAAATAATTCATTGGGTTTTTACATTTGTTTTCTCTGAGATGAGCTAAGTTGACATCATACCCAAATCATGAGCCTAAAACTCCCTATGCTCTTAAACACAGATTTCTTTATATTTTAGTTTTCTTTATATTTCTTTTTTGTTATTGTTTTGTTTTCTACCCCTAGCTAATTGAGTGTTGATTAGTTACAAAATAGTCTCCTGTTGTTCACTTCTCATTTTGAAGAAGAAGCCAAAGCCAAGCCTGTCATAGTACCACTAGCCTGGCCCTTCTCCTAGCCATCTGTGAGCATTCATGAGTGACAGCCAGGTTCAGCACATTCTTGGCTTTGCTTCTGTCTTTTTTTGTACTTTTTTAATTCTAAAAATGCGGTATAGAGGGGTTACAGTTCATGAGCAAGGTAATGAGTACATTTCAGCTCCCCTATGAACCAGAAATCCCACTTTGGGGCATTTACCAAAGGATCACAAACAAGGCCATACTCAGGCTACCAGCACAACTATGATTATAACAGCAATATTTAATATAGCTAAGATATTGATCCAAACCATATGTCCTTCAATAGATGAATGGATCAAAAAATGTGATATATATATATATATATATACACATATACCTGCATACGTACCATATATACATATATAAACATACATACAATGAAATTTTCTTTATATTCCAAAGGCAGTTAGAAATAACTCAGTTGTATTTGACTTACAAATATTTTAGACAAATATTTTAGACTTTTGGAAAACAAAAGTACAAGTATGCAATGTTTCTTCCAGGTACAAATAATAATAAATGCCACATAAATGACAGCCAAAAAGGAAAAAGTATGATAGGAAAAAGGTGTATTTAGGAACATAATTTTTGTGATATCAAAGACTATGCATTCAAAGATAATAGGCTATCTATAATCTAATTGGCATGAAAAAGGGAATGCAAAAGTTACAGTAGATTACTGGTTTATTTGGAGTTTTAAGCCCTATCAATAATTTCCTTTAAAAATTGGGAAGTTGAAAATGACTTTAGAGTGTGATAATATGTTGAACTGGGTGGTTCATACATAATAATACCAGTTACTAAGGAAAATTATCTCTAAGTACCCATCAAAATGCAGGAAGTAATTTGTAGTTTAAGTGGTAAAGTACTAGCCTTGAGGAAAAAAGCAAAAAGTGAATAAGGCTCTGCATTTGTCAACCTGAACTAGCATGTGTGTGTGTGTGTGCGCACACACACACACACACACACACACATACACATACACACACATGCATGGTCATGTGCAAGGGATGTTGAAAGACTCAGAAAGAGAAATTGAGTGTAAAACCTTTCATATGTAATATTAGATCTAAAATATGAACATGAAATTTGAAAAAAGTAAAACACATGACCATTAATTATATATGAGTTCAGACTATATAGTACAGAAAGCAGTAAAATTTTATGTTGTATTAATTTTTTTTGTGAAAGTATTGTACAGAGGGGTTACAATTACATGGGCAAGATAATGAGTACATTTCTTATCAAGCATTTTAGGCTCCTTCTTTTTGTCCCCTTCCCATCCCTTCCCATCCTCCCCCACCCCCCCTAATCCTCCCCTGCGAGCCCCCTCTGCACCAAAGTTTTAAAGTTCATTTTCGACATAATGACTCAATTGTATGTTGTAACCTCTCTGATGTAACAATATCATATGCGAACAGTAAAAAGATGAAGCTTATCTTGTCCTTGGGTAGGTGTTAAAGGAGACATGGAAAGAGGCAAAGGAATAGGGAGTAGATGGCTTGGAAAATACAACATAAGATTCAATGCACATATGTCTAAATGGAACTAGGAAAGAAAGGGGATGGGTGGGGTTTTTATAGATTAGAAGAGTCGATGGAAACTATGACAAAGTCTAAGAGGCATTGTAAAAACCAATTGATACATTGTACAACTGTTTTAAAAAACTATCCATGAGGCCTGTAATTCTAATTAGTGAGGAGGCTGTGAAATGAGGATTGTGGTTTGAAGCCAGCCATGGCAGAAAAGTTCATGAGACTCTTATCTCCAACAAACTACTCAGAGAAGGCTGGAAATACTGCTGTGGCTCAATTTGTACAGGGCTAACCTTCAGCACAAAGAGGTTTTGGAACAGCACTTTGATCTTGATTTGAAGTGCCAAGACAGGCACAAAAACAAAACAAAACAAGATAAAACAAAAGAAAAAAAGAAACAAACCAAAAACAAAAAAGATCTTAATTTTTATATTTTTGAAAATTACAAGAAAAACCCATGTTCCACCTACTTCAAATAGTTAGATAATATACATTATATGGCTGTGATTATGATGGATGGAAATTTTCTCATTCATGTAGCATCTAATGTTCATTCGAGGCATGGTTTTTCATGCCTCCCAGGCTATGACTTGTGTAGGCTGAGGTTATGGGCTTGGAGCTGCAGATGCTGATACCCTTCTCAACCAGTGTTTCACCTCTTAACAGGGCAGTCATACCCAAGGGCTCCTTCAACTTCAGCTTCATGATCTCTTCGTGGTCCTGTGGGCCCAGTTGGGGGTGCCATCCTGGATACATGTGATTTGAAGTAAGTTCATCCTACTCATCCTCTATGCCAAAAGAGTCAAGTGTGAGAGGGTTTGCAGACATTTGAAGTAATGTACATACACGGTGCTCCAGTGGCCCCACATACCTACCCAGCATATGCCTGTGTATCCTAGGATTATTGGTCTGGAGCAGGGGATGCTTCCAACATATTCCCTAACTAGTGCTTCACCTGCTAAAGTGAATACATGATTGAGAGCCTCTTGTTTACCTTAAGGAAATCTAAATTCCTGATCTGTGCCAGGCCACAACAGATGCCATCCCACATGCCCCCCATTTCATTTTATGTTAGACCTCTCCTGCCACACTGTGGGAACCAAATCACTGGTGAGCAGTTGTGCATGTATGTACACACATTCACACTAAGGCATGTACATAGTGTCAGATTTGACTGGTTGTGTACTATATATTATAGTACCCAAGTGAAAGAAGACTTGGAGATTCCTTGACTACAAGTTGTCCTGTTTTGCTATTTAGCTGTGTCCTGTATAGCCCAGGGTTGTGGGATTCGAAGTGGGCATGCGTCCACCCTCCACAACCAGTGCTCCTCCTCCTACAGGGAGAGCATGCCCAAATCCCTGTTCTTTCCCTCTTGGACTAACATCTTGCAGGTCCTTCTCTGAAGGCCCAGGTGACAGTGCCATTCCAGATGCCCTAGTTTCTATGCAAATAGGACCACTCTCCCTTTGTGGTAACTGAATATTTGTGTGGGGTTGAGTGAGTATATCATTGTGCTTGTGTATACACCAGTTTGTGGAACACAAGGACCTGTGGCAAGATTTTCCCACTTGGGTGCTGATGCCAGCCCAAGGGAAGAAAGGCTTAGAGAGTAGATCTTTCATGTCTCCCTTGCAGAGTATGGCCTGTGCTGCTTGGGATTACAGGGCTGGAGTTTGGCATGGTGCTGCACTTTCTAACCAGGGCTTATCCGGTTACAGGGAAGCCATACAAGGCGGCCAGTTTTTCTTCACTTTGGGACCTCTGGCTTCCTGGTATGAGTCAGCCCAGGTGCAGCTATATGTGCCTATGTCCTTCTCAGTAAGTGGTTCCACTCCCGGTTGGAACTGTGGGAATCCAGTTGTGATATGTGTTGTGCATGTGTGTATACACATTCACAGGAGGGCACAAATGTGGTGCCAGAGTGGCCTTGTTGTGCAATATATTGCATCCAGAAGAAGGGAAGCCATAGCTTGTCCTTTTTCCTTAGCTGGTTAATTTCAGTGTAGCCTTGGGAGGCCTTCAATTCAAAGTGATTCCATTCCCTCCTCTGTCCTGTGAAAATGAAATCATGGGTCAGGGATTTTGTGCATGTGTATACACATTTTCCCATGAAAGCACTTAACCTATTTTTAAATTGGATAGGTCCTAGGTGTTTTTGGACCCAAGAGAAAAAGGCTGGGGTTGGAGACTATAAAACATCCCTTTCACAGGCCTGTGGAGTCGGGCTTATACGCCTGGAACTTGGGGTGCTGCCTACCTTCCTAAATAGTGCTTACTACTGCTAAAGAGAGGTCATGCCTGGTAGCTTGCTCTTCACCATGTGGACAACTGTCTTGCTGGTCCCTTCTGATAGGCCTATGCCCCAGTACACACTTTCATAAGAGGGCACATACATGATGCCAGATAGGCCTGATTGTGGGCATATTGGGCCAGGCCCTGTGTCCATACCCCTGTAATGCCTTTGTAGCCTGGGGTTATTAACTTGGATCTGGGTATGTTGCTACCTCCCTAACTAGTCGTTTACCTTGTACAGTGACTTCATAGTGAGGACCTCTTCTTGATCATGTAAAGGAACTCTTTATTCATGATTTGTCAGCCTCAGAGACAGTGCCATCTGAGATATATCCATTTTCATGTAAAGATTGCTCCCACCCTGCCATTCTATGGGAACCCATTCATGGAATGTGGACACATGATTGTGCCTATGTGGTGCCAGTTGGACTAAGGGTGGGCTCTAGAGGGCAGAAGAGATGGCACATTGGAGCTTGGAGTATGTCCACCACCCTTCCCAACTATAGCCTATATACTGGGATTATGAGTCCTGAGCAGGGGATACTGTTGCTCACCCCATCCAGTGCTTCCCCTTCCACAAAGAGGTCATGGCCATTAGCCTGTTTTTCTTAATCTTGCAAACCTCTAGCTTCATGATTTGTGTTGTCCTAGATGCAGGTACCATTTGCAGATGACCCCAATTCAAAGGAAGCTGTTCCTCTCCTGCCCTTGCCCTGTGGGAACTGAATTGCAAAACAAAAAAGAAAACATTACGAACTAGTAAGTAGTGGGGTACTTGAAGTTATTTCACAAATGAGGGTCCTTATTAAGGCTTCTTACCCCCTTTTTTCTTCCTTGAAAAATTTTCCAGTGTACTAAAAATCATCACAAATACTTATGACAGTGCATATTAAATGTGATGTCCTTCATATTATGTATGAACATTTTCTTCATGAATTTTAGTCAGTAGTGTTTGATAACTTTTACTCCTCTATATGCAGTTTGCATAATGATAAAGTTTGTATCCATATCCACATATATTCTTATATAATCCTTCTCCAATCATTTGGTATTGTCCAGTATATTTTTAACTTTTCCCTAGTCTGACAAGTGTGGTATCTCTTTATTGTTCCTGACAGAATATTTTTCATAAATCTTGCCACATCACATATGCCTTTTCTTGTGAATTGCATGCTCAGATATTTTATTCAATATCATGTATCCTATCTGTCATCTTCTTGATTGAAATGTTCCTTTGTTGAATACATACTATTTAAATGTCTTCAGTCTTAAGAGAGGATGTTTATATTTTTTTTGATGTTACTTACTCAACCAAGGTGTTGCTGTAATGTAAACTTATTGATATTTTCCTACCTTTGTATTCATTTCCTTGGGGAAAATCTCCATTCTTAAAATGCACTCTTATTTCATTCTTAAAGCTTTTAAGTGTTGCTTTCTACCTTTGTTTTTAGGAATTGTTTGCTATGGCTTTAAGTTAAGGTCTATTTTGTATCTTATTCCATATAAATAGCTAGCTATTCCAAATAGCTATTTATTGAATAGTCTAATGTCAAATCTCAGGATTCTACATAGGCTTGTTCTCAGTTCTCTACCCTATGTAATACTTTTTCTTCAGCTGTAATACCAGATTGTCTTGATTACTAGGCTTTAGTATAACAAATCCTCATTTTGAGTTATGGTGTGTCCCCAAAATTGTTCTTTCATATTCTTTGTGTCTTTTGATCTTTAGAAATCCTTCCTCTCCTCTGTTAGTGGGGACCAAACACCGAGTCTCTTGCATTTAAGGCAAGCACTCTACCACTCAGCAACTCAACTCATAACTTTGAGGAACAACAGTCACTGGGTCCAGGTGAGGTTTGGGGAAGTTTCCCTCTATAAGTAGGAACTCTTGACTTAGGGTCCTTGGTCACAGAATAAAAATTTGCAGAGTAGTCACCATGGTAAGAAAACTTGGCAATGTTTTATTGAGTTAGCAAGCAAACAAACAGATAAGCAGATAAACAGAAAGACAGAGGCACACTCAGAGTGTGAGTGCTCTTAACGGTAGACGCAAAGAGCTCTTTGACATCAGGGGCATTTATATAATAAAAGCAAGTCCTGTCATAAAGCCATATATATAGGTGTTTATCTTTGCTCTTAATCACTCTGGGGTTACACCATCTGAGTTCTTGGTTATTTGGTGATTCAGTCTTTAGTGTATTTCTTTTTATCGGGGGGAGGGTCCAGTCATGGGGCCTGAACTCTGGGCCTGGCCGCGGTCCCTCAGATCTTCAGCTCAAGGCTAGTGTTCTACCACTTGAGCCCCAGCGCCACTTCTGGCTTTTTTCTTTTTTCTTATGTGGTGTTGAGTAATCGAACCCATGGCCTCATGCATGCAAGGCAAGCACTCTAACACTGAGCCACCTTCGCAGCCCCTTTAGTGTATTTCTTACAGGAAAGAATGCATATATTTTTGCCATAGAACAGATGCTTATCCTTAAGATGATGAACGCACCCTGAGTTAGAAGCAAAGAAGATAGTGCATGTATGTTTCTAAATGTATTGTTTCTATCAGAGTTCCTAGATGTCATTTTCCAGGTCTCATTTTTCCTAAGCTATCCAGCCTGAAACTATAAAAAGTCCTGATAAGACTTCTCAGAAAATTGCATTCAATTTATAGATTGATTTGATAGAAAACAATACATTCTTTAGATATTGAGTATTCCCATGAATGATTTTTTTTTGGGTCCGGTCATGGGGCCTGAACTCTGGGCCTGGGCACTGTCCCTCAGCTCTTCAGCTCAAGGCTAGTGCTCTGCCACTTGAGCCACAGAGCTACTTCTGGCTTTTTTCTTTTTGTTTATGTGGTGCTGGGCAATCGAACCCAGGGCCTCAAGCATGCAAGACAAGCGCTCTACCACTGAGCCACCTTCTCAGCCCCCCATGCATGATTTTGACATAGCTGTATTTAGCTGTTTTTCAGTTATTTTTAATAATTAATGTTTGTTACATAGTATTATATATCTTTTGTAGGATATGCTTCTTGGTGTGTTTATGTTCGTTTGGTTTGGTTTGAACAACATGGGGAATTGAACTGGTGTATGGGAGGAAAGCATTCTACCACCTAAGCCACAATATAGCCATGTTAGTAACTATTGAAGCTACTTAAAATAATCATCCATCTTATAATTTGTTATTTTTACCTTTTTTTCATCCTGGGGTACTTGGTATAGGAGTCTGGTTTTTTTGTTTTGTGTGTGTGTGTGTGTGTGTGTGTGTGTGTGTGTGTGTGTGTGTGTGTGTGTGTGTATGCACATGCATTCATATAAGTGTATATGTGCCAATACTGGGGCTTGAATCCTCTTAACTTTTTCCAGCCAAGGTTAGCATTTACCATTTGAGCATGTATGCACCTTCAGTGTGGCTTTTCTGGTTAAATCCTACTCAGGAGGATACAAATGGCAGTTCAAAGCCAGCCTGGGCAGAAAAGTCCAGTAGTCCTATGAACTACTTTGAAAAACTACTATGAAAAACCTGGAAGTGGTACTATGGCTCAAAAATAGTGCTCAAGCTTTGAATTGAAGCCCTCAATCCTTAGGGCCAGCACATACAAAAATTAATGAACTTTGAATTGTCTAACCATGATGTATTTACACCATGATCTACAGATCTCAGCCTCTCAAGTAGGTAGCATTGTAGGTGTGATCCTGTAGTAATAATAAGTCATTTATTATTGTTACTAATGGATATTTTTTAAAGACATAAGTGTATGCTAGTGGCTCAAGTCTATAATCCTAGCCAGTCAAGAGGCTGAAGTTTAAGAATCTTTGTTCAAAGCTGACCCAAGGGAGAAAAATCTATGTGGCTTATCTCCAATTAACAATCAAAAAGTTGGAAACACAGCTGTAGCTTTAGTGGCATAGTAGTAACCTTAAGCAAAAATGCTTAGGGACAGTGCCCAGACCCCGAGTTCAAGTCCTAGAATCAGCCTCCAAAATTAAAATAAATAGAACACAAAATAACTCCAGGTATGGCTAGTGATAGTATGCCTAGTTTGCATGAAATTCTGAATTTGATTGCCACCAGCAAGAAAAATACACAAACCAAGAAAAAATGTTTCCAAAGTCAGAGGGAATTTTTTACTGATCCTTACTAACAGACAATTTTTTTCTTACACAATTTCATTTAGAACGTTAGCCCAAGGCAGGTGCTAGTGGCTTGGCTCATGCCTGTAATATTAACTACTCAGGAACTTGAGAATTGAGGATAGTGGTTCTTGAGACTCTTCAATAAGCTACTCAAAAATAAGTGGAAGTGACCCTATGGCTCAAGTGATAGAGAGCTAGCCTTGAGCTCAAAGAAGCACAGGTACAGGGGCCAGGCCCAAAGTTCAAGCTTCATGGACAACAAAAATAAAAATAAAAATAAAAAGCCAAACAATAACTCCAGTAGAAGAGAAATGATTATGCAATGACTACTTTAGCAAGAATGCATTTCTCAGTTTAGAATGAGGTTTCACTTTGTATAACCTTATAAATATAAGATAATTAAATTTCAAGTAATTATTTAACTTCACTATCCACTAAGTTGGAGTGTTGAGCTATATGTTAAATAACAGTGAGTTATAGAAACATGAAAGACGAACTTGAGGCAATGATAAGGGGAGTTGAAGAAATCAATGTTGTTTTGAGAGCAACTCAGGTTGAAGCTGACCACCTAGGTAGGTCTTCAGGAGACTAAGGCTGTTTCTCATTTCTAAGATCCCTCTCCTTGGCTGGGCCCCTCCCATTGAGTTTAATCAAAGATTAGGTTAGGTGTGGGGAAAAGCAGCAGCTTGTATTGAAGGTTTTAAAAAAAATAAACCCTCTTTTTTGTGTTTAAATGTAGGAACTAGAGAAGTCGTTGGTTCACAGGACTCTGCATTTGAAAGAACTTCCAACTATGAAGGCCAACCTGAGCCACATATTCCAGAGAAGGACATGATGTTGGCACAGGAACAGATAGAATATTTGCAGAAGAATTTTATGTGGTGCTTAATTTATTAAGCCTTTCTTGTTTATGTTTGATGTAACCTGCTAGTAATAGATGTGAAATGAGTAAAGGATCTGTTGGCCACCTAAATTTGTTACTTCAGCAAAAGTATATCTGATCATGCTAAACCTTAGGTTTCTAAGAGGAAGAAAAAGATGTAAGTCCTTCAAGATGCTAACAAAACTGAATTCACAATCCATTAATTGGAGGGAAGGGCACTTTTTGTTGGCAATTTTAAATATCCAATTGCATTTTTCCATGCAGGTGACTATCAGCAAAGAGGAGATTGAAGGGGGCTCAGAAGGTGGCTCAGTGGTATAGTACTTGCTTCAGATGCATGAGTCCGAGGGTTCAATTCCTCACAGACACATAAACAGAAAAAGCCAAAAACTGGCACTGTGGCTCAAGTGGTAGAGCGCTAGCCTTGAACTGAAGAATTGAAGGACAGTACCCAGGGTCAGAGTTCCAGCCCCACAACCGACAAAAAGAAAACTAAAAGAGGAGATTGAAGACACTCAGTTCATGGATCCTGTTGAATGAAGACTATAAGGAGCTGTGTGGATAGCTGGTACTGATGGAAAACAGTTCTACAGACAGCAGACAGCAGTATCATTGAAGAAAGGGTTGAGAAGTTTCAGAAGGTGAACCAGCAGTATGAAGGCAGGTGTAGTTACGACATCCTTCTCAATGCTGAGAATCTCATGCTATAGGTATGTTTTGTACAAGAGTTGAAGAGACTTTCGAACTACTTTTCATCTTTCTGAGGGAAAAGAGAAGATTGCTGAGAGATGAGAGGGGTGAGCCACTCATGGCTAAGCATATATTGAGAACAGGTGTTTTTCTGGGTTGGCAAGTCTGATAAGAGGAGGGGCTTATGTCTCTTGAAGTATCTTGGTGTCTCAGACCAGTGAAGGAGTCTAGTTATTATTGCCCAAGGGCAGAAGTCATCCCGAGTAAAGTTGGTGATTTCATGTGGTCACTAGGCCTCAGATGTAATGTAGCTTAGTAATATAACAGGAGTGATGTTCTTTGAGTTATTTGAAACTGAGTTATATTCTCTTGGGACTCCCAAGTAAATTACAATAGAAGCTACCCATGAGAGACATGAGAGAGACTGTTGCATTAAAAAGTAAGAACTAGATTTTGAATTTGATTATTGAGCTTTTCTTGACTTTCTAGACTTTCCTTTTGAAATTGCATTAACTCATTTGTACAATGAGAATTTTTCAATTACAAAAATCTTTAAAGAGCACCCTTATGTTTGTGGCTAAGGAAGAAATGGTTCTTTCCATTTTTTTTTTTTTAGTCATGCAACTTGAACTCTGGGCCTGGGCATAGTCGCTGAGCAATTCAGCTCAAGAGTAGAACTGTACCACTTGAGACACAGTGCTACTTCCTGCATTTTCTATTTATGTTGAGAATGGAAGCCAGAGCCTCAAAAATAATTTATCCTGTAATTGTTTCATTTTTGGTTATTATTAATGTTTTTTCATTGTGAAAATTCCATACAGAGGGGTTACAATTACATGAGCAAGGTAATGAATACATTTCTTATCAAGCATTGTTACCTCCTCCTTTGTATCCCCTTACCATCTCTGCCCTCCCATTTCCCTTCCCCCCATCCCAACCCCCCACCAATATTGTAAAGTTCATTTTTCGACATAAGGTCTTGTACATCTCATTGTTGCAATGGGTCCACTTGTATCCCTATTTAAACAATTTCTTTTTTCCCTTCCACACCCCAAATTATAACAACAAAAAATATAGTGAAAAGAGGGGTTATAACGAGAGGGAGGGACATACAAAGCAACAAAGAAATCATCTTATAAATATGTTAGAAACAATCGCAAGAAAGAAAAATTATTTCACTAGTTCTCTAGGTGTTGATTTCGCCTAACATCAACTTTTTTGAACTTTTCCGCTTGACTCATACATATACTAGATATTGCAAATAAGGGAAACCATGGGACCTATGCTTCTTTGGGCCTGGCTTACTTCACTGAATATAATTTTTTCCAAGTTTTTCCATTTCCTAACAAATGGGGCAATGTCATTCTTTCTGATGGAGGCATAGAATTCCATTGTGTACATATACCACATTTTCTTGATCCATTCATCTACTGAGGGGCATCTGGGTTGGTTCCATATCTTAGCTATGGTAAATAATGCTGCAATAAATATTGTTGTGCTGGTAGCTTTAGTGTGGTCTTGTTTGTAAACATTTGGGTAAATGCCCAAAAGTGGGATTGCTGGGTCATAGGGGAGTTCTATGTGAAGTCTTTTGAGGAACCTCCATACTGCTTTCCAAAGTGGTTGAACAAGTTTACATTCCCACCAACAATGAAGTAAGGTTCCTTTCTGTATACATCCCCTACAGCATCTGTTGTTGTTAGAGTTCTTGATTTTTGCCGTTCTAACTGGGGTGAGGTGATATCTGAATGTTGTTTGAATTTGCATTTCTTTTATGGCTAGGGATGTTGAACATTTCTTCATGTGTCTTTTGGCCATCCTTCCTTCTTCTTCAGAGAAGTTTCTCTTTAAGTCTTTCTCCCACTTATTTATTGAGCAGTTGTTTCTTTGAGGATTTGTTGTTGGGGGATTTAATTTTTTGAGTTCCAAGTATATTTTAGATATGAGACCCTTGTCCGTTGTATAGCTAGTAAAGATCTTCTCCCAATCTGTGGGCTTTCTATTGATCTTGCTAGCTATGTCATTTGCCCTGCAGAAGCTCTGCAACTTTATGCAATACCATTTGTCCAACCTTTCTTTGATTTGTTGTGTTTCCGGGTCTCTATTCAAAAAATTTCGGCCTTCTGTGGGGTCAGAAAATACATACAAAAAATATTCTCAAACCACAATGAGAGCTTTGTTTGTAAAATGGGAAATCCATCCATAATAAATGAGCAATATGTACTGCCATCCAGGCCTGTTCATGAATTTGGGTGTACAAAGAGGATCTTCGTTTAACAGTATCTGTGTGATGATGTATTTGTTCTTGCTAGAATGCTGTTTAACTGGTAGAAGTCCTATGTTTTCACTAGGGATATTAATAATCATTAAATAAGGCTATGTAAATAATTATTGTTTTTATCTGTTTATCTCTACTGTCTTTCCCATCAAATACCGTAATAAGGGGATTATTTATATAGTGCTAACAAATCAGAGTCTGAAGATAGGCACATCTCTTACATATATTTGCCAAAGAGAGCAAAAAGAATTTGCAGAATTAGAGAGCCTTCTGTACCTACATCATTTTCCATATACCTCATTGTATATATTGAGCAATTTAAAAGCTGCCTTTAGTAGTACTGTGAATACTCAATTTTAATAAACATTAAGTTGTCTTCTTAAAAAAAAAAAAATTTCGACCTGAGCCAAGGAGACCTAGGGTTTCTCCTATTCCATCCTGTAATGTTTTCAGAGTATCTGCTTTGACTTCAAGGTCTTTGATCCATTTGGAGTTGATTCTGGTGCAGGGTGATATATAAGGATCTAGCTTTAGTTTTCTACATGTAGTTAACCAATTTTGCCAGCACCATTTACTGAAGAGGCTGTCTTTCTTCCCTTCTATTGTTTTAGCTCCCTTATCGAAGATCAGATGGCTATAGGTCTGTAGGTTCATTTCTGGGTTTTCAATTCTATTCCATTGGTCCTGAGGTCTGTTCTTATGCCAATACCAAGCTGTTTTGATTACTATGGCTTTATAGTAGAGTTTGAAATTTGGTATTGATATTCCTCCAGCAGTGTTCTTTCCGTTGAGGAGCGTTTCTGCTATTCAGGGTCTTTTATTGTTCTATATGAATTTTTGGATTGCCTCTGCTATTTCCTTGAAGAATGAGGTTGGAATTTTGATAGGTATTGCGTTGAATTTGTAGATAGCCTTGGGAAGTATTGCCATTTTCACGATGTTAATCTTGCCAATCCAGGAGCATGGGAGGTTTTGCCATTTTTTAAGTTCTGTGTTGATTTCCTTTTTTAAGATTTTAAAGTTTTCATCATAGAGGTCTCTCACTTCTTTAGTTAAGTTAATTCCTAGGTATTTTATTTTTTGTGGGGCTATTACAAATGGAGTTGCTTTCCTAATTTCAGCCACACGTTTCTCCTTGTTGACATACAGAAAAGCCATTGATTTTGGGGGGTTAATTTTATAACCTGCTACATTGCCAAAGTTTTGAATCAGCTTGAGTAATTTGGGAGTGGAGTCTATGGGATTCTTTAAATACAAGATCATGTCATCTGCAAAGAGGGAGAGTTTTATTTCTTCTTTCCCTATTTGGATCCCCTTTATGTCTGCATCTTGTCTTATTGCTGTAGCTAGGCATTCTATTACTAGATTGAAGAGAAGTGGAGAGAGTGGGCATCCTTGTCTTGTTCCTGAGTTAAGACAAAATGGCTTTAGTTTTCACCATTGAGTATAATGCTGGCTGTAGGTTTGTCATATATAGCCTTTATTGTATTGAGGAATGTTCCATGGATTCCTAATTTTTCCAAAACCTTCATCATAAAGGGGTGTTGGATCTTGTCGAATGCTTTTTCTGCATCTATTGAGATAACCATGTGGTTCTTATGCTTGCTCCTGTTGATGTGATGAATAATATTAATTGATTTGCGTATATTGAACTAGCTTTGCATCGCTGAAATGATTCCTGTTTGATCGTGGTGTATGATTTTTTGGATGAGTTGTTGAAGTCGATTGGCCAAAATTTTGTTGAGAAGTTTTGCATCAATGTTCATCAAAGAAATGGGTCTATAGTTCTCTTTCTTTGATGAGTCCCTGCCTGGTTTTGGGATGAGGGTTATGATGGCTTCATAGAATGTGTTGGGTAGTGAGCTTTCTCTTTCAATTTCATTGAAGAGTTGGAGGAGTATTGGTGTGAGCTCTGCTTTGAAGGCCTTGTAAAATTCCGCTGTAAAACCATCTGGTCCTGGACTTTTCTTAACTGGGAGATCTCTTATTGCTGTTTCTATTTCAATGCTTGATATGGGCCTGTTAAGATAGTTTAACTCATCTTGGTTTAGTTTTAGCATGTCAATATTTGCTAGGAAAAGGTCCATTTCTGTCAAGTTCTCAAACTTATTAGCATAAAGTTTTGAGAAGTATTCCCTTATAATGTTCTTAATCTTGGTTGTTTCCGTGGTGATGTTTCCATTCTCATCTCTGAGTTTATTAATTTGGGTGTGTTCTCTTCTTTTTCTGATAAGATTTGCTAAGGGTCTGTCAATTTTGTTAAGTTTTTCGAAGAACCAACTCTTTGTTTTGTTGATTCTTTCTACAGTTTTTTTGGATTCTAATTCATTTAATTCTGATTTAATTTTGATTATTTCTTTCCATCTACTGGATTGGGGTTTATCTTGCTGTTCTTTTTCAAGGAGGTTTAGATGTGTCATTAAATTGTTAGTTTCAGATCTCTCCAATTTGTTGATGTAGGAGCTCAGAGCTATAAACTTGCCTCTGAGTACTGCCTTTGCTGTGTCCCAGAGGAGCTGGTAATTTGTGTGTTCATTTTTGTTGAATAGCATGAACATTTGAATTTCCTTTCTAATCTCTTCCATGACCCACTCATGATTCAGCAGTTTGTTGTTCAGCCTCCGTGTGATGCTGGACTTTCTTTGGTGGATTTTGGTGTAGAGTTCTAATTTTATTCCATTGTGGTCAGAGAGGATGCAAGGTATAACTTCAATGTTTCTGAATTTAGACAAGTTTGCTTTGTGGCGTAAAATATGGTCTATTTTAGAAAACGTTCCATGTGCTGCTGAGAAAAACGTGTATTCTGATGCTGCTGGGGGAAATGTCTGGTAGATTTCTGTTAAGTCTTGTTGATCTATGCAGCTGTTTAGATCTGCGGTTTCTCTGTTGAGTTTTTGCCAAGTTGATCTACCTAGTAGGGAGAGTGGTGTGTTAAAATCCCCAACAATTAATGTCTTTGGATCTATATGGGATTTGAGGGAAAGTAGTGTTTCTTTGATAAATTTGGGTGCTCCATTGTTTGGCGAATAGATATTTAGAATTGTAATATCCTCCTGAAGGAGAGATCCTTTAATTAGTATGTAGCGACCTTCTTTATCTCTTCTCATGAAATTTAATTTGAAGTCTATTTTATCTGATATTAGGATTGCAACTCCCGCCTGTTTATGGGGGCATTTTGCTTGGTAGATTTTGTTCCAGCCTTTAACATTGAAAATGTGTTCTTTTTTACGGGCAAGATGTGACTCCTGCAGGCAGCAGAAAGAAGGGTCTTGTTTTTTAATCCAACTAGACAGTCTATGTCGCTTAATTGGAGAGTTCAGTCCGTTAACATTAAGAGATAAGACTGAGAGGTATTTGGGAGTTCCTGCCATGTTATCCACCTTCATGGGGGCTGTGAAAACTGGGTTCTTCCTATGGTTCTCGGATTCTCAGTTAGGGTGCAGTTTCTTGGCCTTTATTGAGGTCTTGTTGGTTTTCTATGTGTAGGACATCTTTAAGAATCTTTTGTAGGGCTGGTTTGGTGGAGATGTATTGTTTCAATTTTTCTTTGCCATGGAAGGTTTTTATTTGGCCTTCAGTTATGATGGAGAGTTTAGCTGGGTACAGTATTCTTGGTTAATAGTTGTTTGTTTTTAGGGCATGGCATACATCATTCCAGGCTCTTCTTGCTTTGATTGTCTCTGCTGAGAAATCTGAGGTGATTCTAATTGCTTTCCCTTTATAGGTGATTACCCTTTTCTCCCTGACAGCTTTAAGGATCTTTTCCTTGTTCTGAGTTGATCCTGTGTGGATTATAGTGTGACGGTATGATGTCCTATTCTGGTCTGGTCTATTTGGGGTTCTAAAAGCTTCTTGTATCTGAATAGGCCTATCTTTTTGTATGTTTGGGAAGTTCTCTGCTGGGATCCTGTTAAACAAATTTCCTAGACCATTAACTTCTGTTTCTAGATGCTCCTCTACACCCATTATTTAGATTAGGCCTTCTGATGGTGTCTTCCAGGTGTTGAATAGATCTATCATATTTCTTTGACTTGTCTTGGATGGTTGTATGTTCTTTCTCTATAATATCTAGGCTGTCTTCAATCCCTGAGATTCGATCTTCTGCATGGTCTAACCTGCTGTCAAGACTCTCTACTTTGTTTTTAATCTCTTTTCCTTCTAATTGGTCAGCTTTGATGGCTTCAGGTTCTTTGTCGAAGCTTTGTTTTAGGTCTTGTATGAATTTCTTTACTTCCTTAATTTGGTGTTCAGTGTTTGTTCTCAAATCACTTAGTTGATTGGTTATGGTTTCTTTGGACACCCATTCCTTCTGTTGGATTCCATTCAGCATTCCCTTTGTGATCTTCCTGACTTCCTTCAGCTCTTTGTTAATGGATTCCATGAATGCCTTTAGTGATCTTTGTGTATTCTCTACCTGGTCTCTCAATTCCTGTATTACTCTTTGATTAGCTTCTTCCCGTTCGTGGAATTCCTTCAGTTCTCTTTCCTCCCATTCATGGGATTCCTGCAGTTCTCTTTGAGTGTTCTCAGCCTGCTCATGCCATTCCTCCATTTCTCTTTGAGTATTCTCAATTTGTTCACACAAATCCTGTATCATTTTTTGAGTAGCTTCCTCACGCTTATGATATTCCTGTATAAATTTTTGGGATGCCTCCTCTCTCTCCCTATCACGCTCATACAGAGTCGTTTGTAAGTTGTCAAACTTCTCATTTATCATGTTTGCCAGCAGTGTTTGTAGAGCTATTTGGGAACTCTCCTCTGGATTATTCATTATCTGTTCTGAGCCCTCATTATCAAGATTGGGAATTGAGTTACCCAGATTTGCCATTTTTCTTGTGTTTTTCCGGCTTACTCTGCCCATTTGAGATGAAAATAGCACCAGTTTTGTACTAGAACACTATCTTAAGGCAACCATCAACCAACGTTTGCATTTTTACAGTCAATAGTCTACAGATACAATCTAGTTCAACAGATACATCTATTCAACATATGTTAATGGGCTTCAAACCGCAGAGAAGAATTTGGAAAACCAGAAATTATTAGGGTTAGGGAGAGATGTGGGTAAAAAATTGGAATAGATTGGTGTGGGGAGGCACAGGGAGAGTTAACTATGTCCTAATCCCAATGCAGGATATAGGTTGGGTAGGATGCAAGTAGAGAGAGAGAGAAAAAGAAGAAAGGGAAAGGGAAATGAAAAGAGACCAGAAAAAAAAAAGAAACGTAAAAATTAATATTATTATGGAGATCAAAAAACCATCTATTTAGAGAGGAATGTGAGTATATTAACAGAAGGGAAGGGACATAGAGGAGAAGTGAAAAACTCAAAAAAATGCTTAAAATATTATATCGGTATAAAGAGGTAGTACTGCTATTAAGGAACTTAAGTCTCAGAGGTTTTGAATTGAGTAATAAATTTGTGGATTAAGTGTGTACACAATGGGGGATAGGGTCTACTAGTTAAGTACGGGTTTATCTGAGGATGTGCAGGACAAGAGTTAAGTCACATAAAGAAGATCAAAAGAGAGGAAAAGGTGAGAGGGATAAGAAAGGGAGAAAAAAAGATCAGAAGTTCAGTAGAGCTAGACAAAAAACAAAAAGATAGTTAAGAAAGAAAAAAAAGAGAAAGAAGACAAGAAAAGAAAGGAAAATGCACATTCACGTATTCCTAAAATAAAAATTATAAGAGGAAAAAAAAGTTACTGGAAAACAATTATTTTTTCAAAAAAGGCAAAAATTAAAGATTAATAAAATTTTAAAAAAGGAAAAAAATTTATATATATATATATATATATATATATATATATATATATATATATATATATATATATATATATATAAGGTACCAAAAAAAAAAAAAAAGAAAAGAAGAAGAAGAAGAAAAAAAAAAAGTTCTTTGATTTTTTTGGAGGGGGCAGGGTTGGGAAGAATCCTGTATCTCCCTTTTGTCTGTAACCAGCCTCTTGTTGGAGTCTCTGGTCAGCTTGAGGTCCTGTGGCTTGATTGGTTTCTTAAGTCAGTTTGTTCCAACAGGCAGAAAAATGCTCTGCTTTACCCAAGATTTTGAGATCCCCCTCCCAGGTTAGTTTAATGGGAGGGTGATCTGCTTTGAGAATCACAAAAGAGGGGGATGCAGTGGTGAGGCTAGTTTCTGGGTAGAGTTTAGGCCTTTCAACAATCAGTAGCTTTTCCCTGGGGCTATTTTGTGAAAAAACTCACAGAGCCCAGCCTGGAGCCATTCTTAGGGTTTCTGTTTTTCAATTGATTGTGGAGGCTGCTAGAGGGAGGGGCAGCCTCTGGCTCTGGTTACCCAGTGAGGCAAGGCACTCCAATGGCTGGCGCCTGAGCTGGTTGACTTTTCCCTGGATGGAGCTGAGTCTGGCAGGTTACTTCACCATTAAGTTCTTGTGACCTGCTAAATGACTCGTTTTATTCCATGGCCTGAGTTGGAGCTGGCAGATCCTCCGAACTTTGTCGGTATCCAAGATGGAGATCACTGGTGCTAAGGGGGGAGGGGTGGCCTTCCCTCCTCTGCTCCCTGAGAAAGAGTGAGGACGTCGAGCTTCTACTCACGCCAAGTCTTGGATCCTGGGTCGTCTCTGGTCTGCAAACTGCAGGATGAAGATGTCCGCTCCTTGTCGGTTCTTGCTGGTGTTTAGTAGAATCCACTCGCCCGCTGCGTCTGGCTCCTTCGTCCCGGACTCTCTGTGTGAGCGCTCAGGTATGGTCCCGGCTGTGGTCTCCGCCGCAACCCTGCCGCTGCCGCTGAGGCAGCAGCTGGCAAGCGCTCAGATGTGTCTTCTTTCCTTGGCTTCCCCTCTCTTGTCTAACTCTCTGTCCTGTGATGGCACACTTGGTGTGATTCTCTGGCTTAGGACTGTTCACTGGAACTCTAAAACTGCTTTCTATGTGAGAGCTTGTTCAGATTCCAGCTTCTCCTCCGCCATCTTCCCGGAACCCCCCTCTGCCTTGATGTTTTTTGTTTTCATTTCCTTTTGTGTTGTACCTGAGGCTTGATCTAAGGAACTGAGCACTTACCTTGAGCTTTTTGCTCAAGGCTCGTGCTCTACTACTTGAGACACAGCTCCATGTCTACATTTTTGTGGTTAATTGGGGATCAGAATCTCAGAGACTTTTCTACCTACACTGGCTCTGAACTGTAGACTTCCTTATATCTCAGCTATCATTACAGGCATGAGCCCGTAGCAGTGTGCTCCTGTTTTGATGGCCACAGTCACATGAAGCCCAATGTGGAATCTTCTCACTTGAGACAGCATCACAACACAAGATTCTCAGATTAGAGATGCTCAGCCTGCATCTTACTTCTTTACCCCATTGGTTTGTCTGTAGCACTCCATTTTGAATACCATAGTTCTGAAGAAGTCCATAAAAGCACTTCTCCTCCTTCTCAGGGAGGTATTCCTGGGGTTAAGATCTTTTTAAACTCAAGTTATTTTGTTGTTTGCTGGCTTAGCTTCCTGATGCAAACTTATGCCCCCAACCCCTACCCTTTGAAATAAGAAAGTGGGTTAGGGTAAAGTAGAGACAGGTGTTTACAATGGCTTTTGTGCTGTCATTCTGAAAGGTAGGGGAGGGAAGGTGTAAGATTTTTGGGAAGGTCACAGAACATCAGCACTGGAACCCACCAATGGGAAGTCCTCATTACCAAGCCTCTTCTCCAATCAGAGACCTCCAGGAAGGCAACCCTTTCCAGTTGTCTGGAAACTTTCTTGTCTCTGGGCAGTCACAAGGAGAAAATGTTGGTGTGAGGAAGGTGGAGCTCTACAGCTGTAGGAACCAAGTAGGCAAGTTAGTTGGAGGCATTGATTCTCATGACCCCATCTGAAGTCTTACATGCCATGAGGGTGCATATGCCTGCATGTATTCCCTCTGGGGGAAATAAGAGGGACTTCCCTTTCTCCATGTCAGGGCAAAGGCCTGATGCCCAGCTGCCAGACTCAGGTGAAAGTTTGCAGGAAGTGCCATTATTCTCCCCTGGTAATTCTATAGAACAATGCCCGGAGACTCTCTTTGTGTGTCTAAGGAAGCTCACCTGTGCCTTGCTTACTCTTTGCAACCTTTGATCACTGGAGCTACTTCACATTTGTTGACAAGGTTTAATTCTTCCTGCTTACTGACTTAAAATTACCTCTAATTGTCTGTGTTCGTATGAAATTGTGTAAAGTTAACTTTCTGCTCTTTGTCTGAAGATCTACTTTTAGGTCTGTATGCTGTAAATCAGCATGTGATATGTCAACAAACTTTGTCCATACCCACATATTGTGGTCCACTTTCTGCCTATTGATCATGCGTTCCCAGGTCTCACTGAGGAATTGGCAGCAATTTGGGTTATGTCTGTTTCCAGAACCAGACTAGCATCCCTTACTCCCTTTTTAATAAATCATGCAACGGCTTTGAAGGCAATGTGTTTGCAATAAGAATTGTTTGCAGAATGTTTGCCCTTCAAACTGATCATGCCCACACGCCCTGGCCATTGTCTATTGACCATTGACATTGGTCATTGTCCCAAATGTCTTTAATATGTTAAGTTTCCCACAGTTCCCCCTCAGTAACCAGCTAAGGAAGGTAATCCCATTACCACCATATTCTACCAATGAGATCAAACAAGCCAGGATTCAAAGCCAGGCCCTCACCACCAGCCTGCATGCCTTGCTCTAAGGGCATACACTTTGCTATTAAGAATAAACACTTGGTGTTTTCTGGTGAGCTGGGGTTCGTAGCTATACTCTTAGCTGCTCAGAAAGCTGAGATGTGAGGGATCATGGTTCAAATTCAGCCAAAGTAGTGTGATTTGTTTCCCTTTTATGTAGGTGGTTGTATTTTCCCACCTCCTGAGCAGATGTCAGGGACTGCATGAGACACCCAATTTGTGGCAGAGCAACCAGTCCCAGGACAGCACCACTGAAACAGATAGTGGGAACACCACACTTTTAGTTGTGACAGGATAGCAGTTGCTCTGTTTTTGCATTTGGCATAATTATCTTGTGTCGAGAGCAAAGGAAACATCATGATCTTGAAATATCACAAGTTAGTCTAAGCTGGTTCTGTTGAGTTGGTCTTCTGGTCCTGTAGCCATTCCCTTAAGTGTTTGGCAGGGCACCTGAAATGCTAGAATAACTGGGCTTCTGTGTGTGGAGTCCTCAGAGACTGTCGTGTATACATGGTCTCTGGTGGCCTCAACACATGGCAGCTCAAAGGTGGCAGTGACTAGACCTTCTTCAGACTCAAGCCATAATTCTGTGGCTTGCCCTCAGATGAGACAAGTGAGGCCCATCTAATTCAAGAAAAGGACCAGTGCCTGTGTGCTTGACTGGAAGCCACCAGTCAGACAGAAGCTGGGGGGTCCTTCAGAAGCTGAGGCTACTTCCAGTCACTGTTGGAGGCAGCGATTGGATGAGAAAGACACCAAGGGCCTTCAAGAAGGTTCTGAGGAATTCTATTCGTGGATTTCACATCTGTTGAACCAATAAAGTATGGGGGACAGAGCATTCCAAGGCAGAGCCCCCCTCCTGTGCTACCATAGAGCCTGGAAAATGGGATGCTATCCTGTCACCTCGGTGCCAGTGAACAGCAGGCTCCTGTCAGATCCAACCTATGGTGCGATTTGCAACTGTTCTTCCCTAAGTGCATTCTCTGGAGACCTCACTCTTCCACTTGTGTGGTGGTGTCATTCAGCGAGAGTATCTCAAAGTAAGTGTCTGCACCTGCAGAGAAGTCAGGGTTATCTTGCCTTGGCTCCTGAAAGAAAGGCCTTGATATCCTTCACCATCAGGAGAGGTCCCTTTCCAGACCCCTGAGGAACTTTGGGCTGTGCAGTGGCTTCCATTGATCCATGTCCAATTCTTCCCATGTCGCTCAGACCTCAAATGGTTTCAGAGAAGGTGTCACCATATTAGGGGGTGTAGTGACTATTTGCTTATCAAGCCTGTAGAGAAGGAGATTCCAACTCAGTATGTGCACACAGGATTGTGAATCCAATGGTCACTACACTTGTCATAGTGAATTGTCTGTTTGGAGGGACTGTTTTGAGTCTTCCCTGAGCACAGTCTTTCACCAGATACAAAGCATGTATCTGTTGTTGATTTCACGGTTTTGACTGCTATTTCACAATGATTCAGTGTAGGTTCCCTCCACAAAGCCAGGAAGCTGTCACGTTGTTATGTAAGTGAATGACCAAACCAGGCTCGTGGTTTCATAGGTGAGTCTGCCAGGTATTTGGTGAGAACAATTGCAGGTTCTCAGGTGAGGTGGGTTCTATATGTCATGATGCAGGTAGGGTTTGGGAAATGGGGTACTTGACGTGCAGATTTTATTGAGAATTGCTTAGAGATGGACTGTGAGAAAGTGAAGGGGCTCAGGGTCAGAGCAGTCACTATTGGGCAAATCATGAACATAGATGTGATGGGCATGTGTGTAGCCAGCCTACTTTGGGGTGGTTGTTAGGCATTCAAAATGCATAATACCCCTTAGCTGGCTAAGTATTTTAAAGTTAGAAGCACAGGATTTTATGTTTTGGGAGAAAATTGTAACACATGTATTGAACTTTTTAAAAACCAAATTTAGGCTCTTAATTTTGTTTTTAATAAAAATTTCATCCCAGCTGCATGGAAGAGCTAAAATCAGGAGCATTGACCTTTCAGGATAGCATGGGGAAAAAATTGAAAAGCTGAGGATGGTGGCATGCATCTGTCATCGCAGTGTGGCATGACATGCAAGTAGGAGGATAACAGAATGTCTGGTCTTGGCATAAAGCATCACACAAAGGGATGTGGCAGGGCTACAGTGGTAGAGCATTTGATTATCAAGAATGAAACACTGAGTCAGATGCCAATAATGCCAAAAGTACACAAATTAAGAGAATGAATCTAAATAAACCCCTCATGCCCACTGAATGGCCTTCCTGAAATTCAAGGCCACCATTTCCTTCATCATTAGTGATTTTTGAAACACCACATGGGAATATTGGAAGGGCTGTCTGGGTTTTCCTGCTTCCTCTGCTGAGAAACCTGTCCATATTATGTTTTTAGATTAAGAACTACTATGAATTCTTTTTTTTTTTTTTGGTATTCAGGTAAGGGGTAGGTTTACTCAAGATGGCACCAGGCCATTTTGGCCCTCCACAAGGCAGGGAAAGGCCTGGGAAAGGCCTGGGAAAGAGTTGGGAAAGAATTGGGAAAGAGAACTGGGAAAGAGAGAGCTGGGAAAGAGAGAGAGTTGGGAAAGAGAGCATCTGGGCCTGGGTTAGGCCTTATCTGGGGTATGGGTGGAGAAAGGTGTGGCCACATCAAATTCAGATGTGACCTCAGTGAATGCAAATGTGACCTCTTCCAGGTGTTCCAGGCGCCTAGGTAATGCAGGTACTCAGTGGAGACTTTGCTCTCCATCCAGGAGCAGACCTTACATTCCAGTCTTTTAATAATCATGAAATGGGGCACGGATTCTCTCTGGCTACTTCCTGCTGACAAGGGGCATTGACATTAGGGATAAAAGTCTGAAATTTGGTCCCCTCCCAGAGAAGGCAGTGAGCAGCTGCTGTCCCTTGGTGGTGTGAATTCTTAGGTGAACTCTGGAGAGGTCTCATGACGCATTGAGGGGCTGGAAAAAAATACTAGAGAGCAAATAAATGGCAAGAGGAAGGACTTGGGGCTGAAAATGTTGGTCGAAATGTCCCTAGCTACTTATGACATCTGGCGACTAGGTAGAGGATAAGTCAAGTGACAAAGACAAGAATATAAATTCCTGTTCAGTTAATACGTAGACCGGTATAGACATTGGATGGGCAGGCTTCTTACTTCTATCGACCTCCCAACTGTGGTTAATTTTGAAAGGGCAGGCACAAAGCAGCTGTTTGACAACATCTCCTCTTACACCTATCCATGGTCCCTTGTTCCCCAGACTGGCTGAGTCTAGGTGCTCGTTGCTGGGATGGCTTGTCACAGTTGGTATTCAAGGAGGTTTGAACTCAAGGCCTGGGCACTATCCCTGAGCACTTCTGCTCAAGGCTAGTGCTCTATCACGTTGAGTTACAGTACCATTTCCAGTGTTTGGCTGGTTAGAGATAAGAGTCTTGAGCCATGCTTCCAACCTGTCTCTTTGCAGGTTAGTTGGGAGATGGAGTCTTAGGGATTTTTCAGCCCAGGCTGGCTTTGAACTGCAATCTTTGCCACAAAGGCCCTTTATTATTTCAAATAAGTCAACAAGGAGATCAAATAGAATAGAGAATAGAGCTTACCTGGTCCTTATCAAGAATTGACCAACAAATATTCTGCAATGACTAAACTTGTTAGATGTGATGAAAATTTTAGCACAGATAGGCCCAGTATTTTAAAACCACGTAGTCAGTAGTAGAATACTCAACATAAAACAAAAAAGGCAAAACTCAAAACCTGAATTTTTTTTTAATTGTGAAAATACTGTACAGAGGGGTTACAATTACATGGGCAAGATACTGAGTACATTTCCTATCAAGCATTGACAATAGTGTGTATACATCTTTGGTAACAAAGCACATCAGATGGTTGGGCCTCACTTACCAGGGCCTGAAAAAGAGCAACTTATTAGCAAGACACCTTAGAATAGATGGATGGAGTAGTAAGCTTGGTGGAAGTTTAAGGGTCACAATGTGGCCAAGATGGCGAACTAAAGACGGTGAATTTCTGAAAGAATGCAAAGAAACCCTGAACAAATACATCAAGCCTACATTGGCTAGCCTTTGAGAGGGAACCTAGAGGAGGGGTTCCCCAGGACCCAGCCTGCATCACACTCTTCAGGGCACAAGCCAAAATGTTGTAGAAAAGAGAAGTGGAGAGATAGGGAAGGTGGACATGAATGGCAGAGAGAGAGCAAAGAGAGCCTGAAATTAAACTGACTTCGGACCATTTACCATTGAAGTAGCAAAAAGTGTGTACATCTGAGAATGACAAAAAATTAGGCTCTCTGGCTTTCCAGGGAGTGCAGGAGGCATTTCAAAGGGGTTTCACAGCACCCCAGAGCTCACCAGGCAGAAGCAGAATCCTGACTTCCCCAAGAGCCCTCTAGAGAAAAAAGGCCATGTCCCAAAACCAAGCATCCTCGGCTTCAGAGGTGAGCGGCCTTTCAGCTAAAGGCTGTAGGAGCTCTCTGGCATGGTGCCATGTCTGGACAGAGACTGAGCAACTGAGAATTGTAGAGAGTAATTTCACTCACCAGAGTAGAGAAGTGGTGTGGACGTGGATGTGAAGGCCAGTAATGGTATCGGTGTGATGTGTCCACAGCAGACAGACCAATTCGCAAAAGGCCATCAGAACTGTGGGTATTCCTCAGAGCAAAAAGGGAAAAACAAGCAAAAAAAGAAAAAAGAGGAAAAAAAACAGAGAGGAATCCCACCTATCCTGACTTTAAGCCCTTTATCCGAGTCACGACACCATTTATGTTAGATTTTTAAAAAGAGGTAGCTGAGTAAGAACAGCACCAAGCACTTGGTATTCAGGTAAGGGGTAGGTTTAGTCATTGTTCTGGCTGGCACCAGGCCATCTTGGCCCTCCACGCGGCTGGGAAAGGCCGGGGAAAGACCTGGGAAAGAGCTGGGAAAGAGAAGTGAGAAAGATCGCTGGGAAAGAGAGCTGGAAAAGAGAGAGAGCTGGGAAAGAGAGAGCTGGGAAAGACAGAGAGTTGGGAAAGGGAGAGCTGGGAAAGAGAGAGTTGGAAAAGTACTATGAATTCTTGAATCATTTCTAGGAAGAGGGATTATGGGAAAGTAGGGGTGAGGTTTCTACACAGCAAACATAGAGCCTCCATGATTTAAGGAGCCTTTCATTGGGTCTGGTACTCTTTAATTCTGTTGAAATACTTTCCCTTTTTCCTCTTGAAAAATAAGTTCCAAAATAGAGTTTATTTTAACTTCCATCACTAAAAGTTCTTCCTTTTACTCTATGGGCAGTTCACACATGACCAAAATATAAACCAGCTGGTTTTACTGCATCATATACCTCTGCTATGTATCAAATTTTTCATCCTAATCCTCAAATCATGTAATAATTTGCCTATTTATGACTGAATTGTAGTTCCTTTATTAATAAAAGCTAATGGGAAAGGATTGTGTATTTAGTTGATGAATAGACCTACATTTTATTTCCCTGAGATACTGTAGCAGAGTATTAAAAGGAATGTAATATATATATATATATTATATAATTTATAATATATATAATATATAATATATAATATATATATATATATATTTGGGGGGGTCCCATCGAGGGGCCTGAACCTGGGCCTGAGCACTGTCCCTCAGCTCTTCAGCTCAAAGCTAGTGCTCTACCACTTGAGCCACAGCGCCACTTCCAGCTTTTTTATTTTTGCTTATGGGATCCTGAGGAAATCTAACCCAGAGCCTCGGGCATGCAAGGCAAGCGCTCTACCACTGAGCCAACTTCCCAGCCAGGTATGTAATATTTTATTGATAAGTCTATCCCTTAAAATGAATATATTTTGGGGCTGGGAACATGGCTCAGTGGTAGAGCGCTTGCCTTGCATGCCTGAGGCCCTGGGTTTGATTCCTCAGCACCATATAAGCAAAAAGAAAAAAGCCAGAAGTGGCGTGGTGGCTCAAGTGGTAGAGTGCTAGCCTTGAGCTGAAGAGCTGAGGGACAGCGCCTAGGCCCAGAGTTCAGGCCCCACGACGGGACCCCCCTCAAAAAAAGTAATATATTTTAGGATGTCATTATTTTAATGTGAATTATGTAAATGTTGATAATATGCTGTTGGTTATACATTTAGTTTTCAAGAGTTTCACTTAATTGCTTTTTTTGCCCACATATAGTACAAGTCTATTTGCAATTGTTTTTTAATGGCACTAATAGTATAGTTTATATAGAGAAAATAGAGTTATTTTAGGACCCTATGATTGGTTATAGTATTAATAACACAATTAATTTGAAGTATCAATATTTCTCACCAATTACTGACTCTTAATGAGGTTGCGTGTGGAGTTTTGGAGTGCAAATGAGATGGTGGATGTATAGAGTTGTAAGGAAGTGTTTAGGGACCATTAAAAGGCATTGGGTGACCCCAAAGTGTAGGTCCCTGGTCTTCTGTGAGTAACTAGTTCTAGGAAGGTCTCAGGAGAGATCTGCATTGCTTGAGACACATTGTGCTCCTGATATGCATACCCCTGGCCCACCTAGATATGTCCTTTCTGGAGGCCTGGCTCTCTTGTGACTTTATCTATGAAGCACCCAGCCCTCATGGGGGATTTGATATTTCAGTAGCTCTTAAAGCCTAGGCAGAATAGAAGACAGAGCTAACCTCTCCCAGTTCCCAGGTCTTGCTTTGAATGGATGGATGGAGAATAGGGGAGATATGAAGCTGTAGGTCAAGCAGGAGTGGCTCAGGTCATGTGCCAGAATCCCAGATGTTCCTTGTAATTGTAGAAGACTCCTATAGCTTCTACAGTGCAGTGCAGGGCAATGAATATTGGCATTGAAGGCAGGGCCAACATCAGGTACCAGATGTGTCTCCTATAAACATGTCCAGGCCTCAGCCTGCATTTCCTCCTCTGAGAAATTGGGATGGTTTTCTTTCCTGATGGTCTTGCTTTGTGTCTATGAGATCCACTTGGAAGTCTTGCTGAGAAGGTGATGCTGTGATTCCCTCATCTGGGCAAGGAAGGCAGGAGGAAGAGAAGAGAGTGTGAGAAACAGAATCCTTCTCTAAGCTTGTCCTAAGGAGGTCTGTCTATGTGGTAGATAGTGCTTCCAATCTGGCTTTGTGTCAGAGCCTCTGCTACCTGCCTCTGGCTTTACTGGATGGCACCCTTGGCTGCAGAGAGTATGGGCTCGGCTTGAATGTTCCTTGTCTCTTGTGTGTTGGTATACTAACCCGGCCTCCTGATTGATGGCTGAGAACCCTATCTCACTTGGGGGTAAACTTATCTCCAAGAAGCTCCAGACCAGTCACCCCTCTGGGCATTTGATTTACTAGGGAACTCAAGCCTGAGCATAGCATGCACACAGCTGCTGCATTAGGGTGCCTGACAATCTCATCAACCCTTTAGTGCTCATTTGTGCATACTTGTGGATGTGGTGCCTGGAGCCTACAAGTCCAGCTTCCTTGTTACCCTGGAGCATTGAGGACTTCAGAGTGAGTACTCAGTGAGTACCTAATGGCGCCCAGTACAGAACTGCTCTGTGTACTCACAGTAGTAGACATAGTGCTCAATTACTGTAGGTGATTCATAAGTGAGTTAAGAGGGCACATGGAAGAAGGATTGGTTAGCTTGAGTTCATACCAAAAATAGATGAAAAATATTTAGGTCTTCACAGGAAGGTAATATTGGTTCTGAATATTGGGGGATGAGATCTTCTTTGGTGGTCTCTGGGAAGAGTCTGAGGCCCTGGCAAGCTGTGCACTATTCTATTTGGTTCCTTGGTGCCAAATTGCCTGTCTAATACTAAATGGTTCCTGTTAGCCCCAATCAGATCCTATTACACTAGTGCAATTTGAGTTCCAGCATCAAAAGCTCCTTGTTCAGTTAGCCGAGCTCTTTGAGTTAGTTACTAAATCTGTCTTTTGTGTGAAGCCTGCATGCTTGTCTTGGAAGAAAGTGCTGAAACATCAAATTATTTATGAAGCCTGTTTTCTTTGCTTACTCATAAAGGGATAAATAGCAGTTTTGGAGCCACAGTATTGGCCTGAAAGGAGGAACAATGGCTCATTGTCTTCTCTAGTTCTGAAGGATCATGGTTCCCATGGGGCTCTAAAACAGAGCTAGCTGTGGGTGTGATGGGTTTAATCAAAACTGCTACAAAGACTTTACAAATAGGGCACAAACTCTTGAGAGTGTTTGCATAGATATGAGTCTTTTTTGTATTCATATAAGTAAAACAGTAGTACATTCCTCAGAATAAATACAATTTGTGCATTGTAGAAAATGTGTGTAATAGAGATAAAGCATGATGAAAAACTAATTCCATATCTCAGCAGAAAGGATGGAACACTACCAACACCTTAATGTACAATGTTTTAAATGTCTCTAAGCATGTGTGTCTATCTTACCTTTAGCATATACCTACTAACACCTTTAAAAGAAGGGCATTAAAAGTGTATTTTCTTTTTATTTTCATCACAGCCACGGTCTCTCTCTGGTTCACCAGGTTTCCCATTGACTTGACAACTCTCCCAGAGTCTTAGCTGATCTGTTGTCATCACCTTCCCAATAAGAAATATTCTTAGCCTTATTAAGAGCACAAAACTTGTGGGGGTGAGGTTATCACAGGAGTTACAGCTCTGTGGCCCTTAGAGTAGGGTTTCTAAGTAGTCCCAGGACAGGAGATGGAATGGCTCTGTCACTTAGGAAATACCAGGTTTCTCTGAGTCCTTGGTGGAATGGTATTGGATAGGCCCCTTTATGGCTTGCCCTAAGTTTTTAGGACAGTCAGGACTGAGTTGTGCTATGTCTCCATCTCTGTCACTTGTCACTTTGTGGGTCATTGAAGATGCTTTTCACTGCTTGCAGATGGCTCCAGTGATGTTTATAGAAACAGTTTCATCAGAACATGCAGTATTTGGGAAATAGCATGGGAAATGCTTGGCTCTGTGGACCTTCTTGTCAGTGTGGGGAAGTAAAAGTACACAACAAGGGACCAGAAAAAACTGTGTCTTCTCCTGATTTTAAGAAAACCTAGAGCCGGGTGCTGGTGGCTCACGCCTGTAATCCTAGCTACTCAGGAGGCTGAGATCTGAGGATCGCGGTTCAAAGCTAGCCCGGGCAGGAGAGACCACGAGACTCCTATCTCCAATAAAACCACCAGAAAACCGGAAGTGGCGCTGTAGCTCAAGTGGTAGAGTGCTCGCCTTGAGCTGAAAAGCTGAGGGACAGCGCCCAGGCCCAGAGTTCAAGCCCCACGACCGACCAAAAAAAAAAAAAAAAAAAAGAAAACCTAGAGTTTTTTTTCTCTTTGCCTCTCATAATGAGTGTCAAAAAGTTCCAACTTGTTCCTGCTACAAAAGAATACTTGCTCAGTGTCCAGGTTCTCACATCCAGCCACTCCAGAAGGGGGAGATGAGTGTGTTCTTGAAGTCTGCCCAGGACTCCATTCTTAGTGGGAGTCCAAGACCCAGGTACCACCTGTTCATCTTGACAAGTTAAAGGCATGAGAGTCTGTGGCTCACCTCACCTCTCCCTTGAAGGATTTGAGCAGGAAATGTGAGGCTCAGCTAGTTTGCCAATAACTGGCATATACCCAGTGTCATAAAAAGGAACAGGATTTTCCCTGTGTCCTTTTACTTCTCTGATAGAAAAGAAGTAATGATTAATTTGTTTAATGTTGGTGATATTCAGCTATTGTGATACCAAGTGGTATATCTTTGAAGTTTGAGTCTGAAATGTTCCCTAAAGGCCCATGTGTTATAGACTTTGTGGCCACCCCATGATGAAGCTGGCAGAACATTTAGCTGTGTGCAGTGATCACCTCATAATTTTGTATTGTGCCTGTCATCCCATTAATTGGGAAGCATATTAAGATTATAGGGAGGCACGAGTCAAGTGTTAGAGTGGCCGTCCAGCAATTATAGAGCTCTGAGTTCAATCCCTAGGACTGCAAGCAACCATTCAGAAACACACCCCATGCTATGGTAGAGTCAACCTTTTTATTCCGCAGCTGAGGTGACCAGCTCCCAGTCTTGTCTACCTTCCTTCCTCCCTCCCTCCCTCTTTCCCCTTCCCTCCCTACCTCTCTTTCTTTCATTGCTTCCTTCCTCTCTCTCTTTCTCTCTCTCCCTATCTTCTTCCTTCCTTCCTTTCTTTCTTGTTTTTGACCTTATAGAAACTCTTGCCTTGTAATCTGTGTTTACTTCACGTTTGTCTTCTGAGTGTGAAGATAGTTTTTCTCCCAAATGCTACAGCAGGTAATCATTTAATATTTTATGTGTTTCCCATCTGCATATTTGTTTGCTTGTTTATCTTGTTTAGGTTTGAACTCAAGACTAGTTTGCCGGGCACATGCTCACACAGCCACTGGAGACACATCTCTACTCCTTTTTAGCTTCAGTTATATTTTATATAGGACCTCCTGTTTTTTGTCTTGACTAGGCAGAACCAACATCCTCCTGTCCACAGCTTCCTGGGATTTGAGATGGGATACATGCACAATCATACCCAGTTTATTGAGATGATGTTTCAATTTTTTGTGCAAGATGGCCTCCAACTTTGATCATCTTGATCTCCACCTTCTGAGTAGCTGGGATTTGGGGGGACAGACGTGCACCATCCCATCCTTGGCTTTGAAAAACTTCTTCATTGTTTGTGGTCATTGTCTGTTTCTGGGGGCATTTTCCCCCACCGTGCCTATTTCTTAATGAACAGAGATGTTATTCATTTTGTTCTCTGGTTAGGTTCATGTAAGATGTCAGCAGACTTTTTTGTGTGTGGCAACCTTGGGGTAGAACTTAGGACCTGAGTACTGTCCCTGAACTTTTTTGTTCTAGGCTAGTACTCTACAACTTGAGCCATACCCCCACTTCTGGATTATTGGTGGTTAATTGAAGATAAGATTCTCATGGACTTTTTTTGTCAATGCTAGCTTTGAACCATGATCCTCACGTTTCAGCCACCTGAGTAACTAGGATTATATGCATGAACCATCAGTGTCCAGGTGTCAGCAGACATTTTTAAGGGGGAATGAACAAACGGGTAGTATTTCATTTTCACCTGTCTATAGGTGTTTAATATTGGTCTGATTTTTTTTTTTGCTTAGCTTTTCCTTGGGTGGAGTTAAAAGTTTCTGCTTTTCAACAAAGGATATTAATGTCTACTGAAGGAATAAGAGCTATATCTTAGAGAAACCATCCATATTCTTTTTGAATAAATGTTTATCTATGACAATCTGGGTATGCATATTTCCTGGCAGGTTTTAGAAGTCCAGAATCTTCAGCATTTCAGCTTCCCACAGACTCTTAATTATTTCATCCAGGTCTCCTGTTTCTAGGATTTCTAAAATTTTGAATTCTCTCCTTTATTAGAAATTACAAAATAGGTAATTCTGTTATGCATTTCCTTTGATTTTACTGGGACTTTAGAGTGGTCTTCGATAAATCACTTTCTGTGATCTAACAACATACTTCTGGTGATAAGCTGAAAGTATTACATTCATTTTTCCTAAAGATCTCATTCTTCTCTGTTCAAATTGTTGTCAGTCACTGATCAATGTTGCATATAAATTGAGGTCTCAAAAGCAAAATAATCCATAGCCTTCAAAATGGATACAGTCCCGTAATTATGAAGGAACAACTATTTTCAGAGACCTCTTGTTATTAGAGATGTGCCTTATAAACCTACTGAGGGAATCTTTGGAGTGAATTTTGTAAGTTTCCTAAGGGCAGGATCATGTTCATACAATTCTGAGCACTTTCTGAGTGTTTTGTTATGTTGGCTTTTTGTCTTTCTTCTCTCAATGTCAAGTCTTAGCATGTGAGTACTCAGTAGTAGAGTTAATCAGGAGTACAGCAGACTTGGTTTACAAAGAGGTGACTCCCAGTCATTTGTTTGTACAACTTCCTTCTCATTGGACCCTCTACGGGCTCTTATTAAGACCTTCAATATTGGGAAAAGGGAGGAGGACTGAAAGGGGATAGGCTTGACTCAATTGTCAATAGGTGAGGACTTTTTATTGAAGAACACCGAGGGGCACAGACCTTCCTACAGTTTGGAGGTTGTGTTTAGGAGCTTGGCTATTCATCTGAGCAAGGAGGCAGAGATGAATGAAAGGGCCTAGTCTAGTGAATTGTGCCTTTCAAATGAGCTCACATGGGATGTTCACAGCTGGGTTCAGGCACATCAAACAAACATACCTGGGAATTTGTCTGGCATCTGTATGGACCTGGGACAATAGGGTGGGAGTCAATCCTTCACTCTACATCTGATACTGTTGCCTTTAGTAGTCCTGTGACAGAACACCTTTTGACACCTGAATTCTTTCCTGTTCTACTCACATTTTCTGTCTTATTGCTTAAAGACAAGCTATAAAATACTATTTCCTACTCCTGTGATTATTGAGCTTATGAATTGTCAATGAGCCCTTATACACACGGGATGAAGTAAATTTCTTCCCTGTGGCTTCTGGGCCCTGTTTGGCTAAGGTTAGCCTTTACATACACACACTCTCTCACACACACACACTCACACAAGCACGCACGCACACACGTGCGCACACACACACACACACACACACACACACATGCACACATCTTCAGACTCTCATTGTTTCTAGGCTTTCTCCACGGTATTCATTGTCCCAATCAGAATTACTTAAATACTGAAAATTGGACCCTATTAATAATTATTCTGGGACAATGGCACAAGTTGGTTGGACTCAGAGAACAGGAACACATGATCATTTTAGGTATATCTCACTCTTGTTCCCTTTTCCCCTTGATCTCCATTCTTTTCTATTTAGTTCAGCTCAAGACTCTCTTGTCCTTAGTGGCTTATTGCTAGGAAGCTTCTCTGAATGAAGTCTGAGTTTACTAGGTCAAAATGATGAGGCTCCATGTCAGAAGCCATTTTGTTCTTCAGCTCAGTGTTTAACTACTGGGGTAACATTTTGGAGTGTGGGTTCTATAGCAGGCTGTGTCCTGGCTATTAGTAGCAAGAACTAGACCACAGAGGGCTCAATGTCACTAAATTGTCTGTGTTTGTTGTACATATATGTCTTACATTTGCCATTCTTTTTGGCTTTTCAAGTCCCCTATTCTTAGAGAAGATCAACATTTTAAAGCAGTATCTATTTAAGATAAAAGCCATTTTATTAATGTTAATGATTAACATATCTAGTCACTTAGCTACCTTCTTATATCTTTTACAAAAAACTGTTGAAGCTTCACACCTCTTGTTTAAACTTGTGTAAAGAGATTAAAGGATCAATATTAATACCTTAAGAAGTATTTGATAAGCTATAAAATAGTATCCATGTGTTAGTCCTTATGTTCTGTTTCAAATAGTGAAATTTAATTCTTGACCAATAATGCTATATATCAAGTTGTATAACACTCTCAAAGAAGCTCAGCACTTATATAAGGAATCTACTCTCAAACATAGATTTTTAAATTCTTTGTTTTATATTTCTAGATCTATGTTTTCATTGCTTATACCAATACCAGTTAAGTATGTTTTATGGTCATTCTTTTAACTCATGGTTTTGCATTTTGCTCTCTGGAAAGTGTTTGATGATAAAGATACACTTTAATTTTAACATCAACAAATCTGTGCCTGTTTCATTTTCTACACAATTGAAATGTCAGGTAAAGGCTTTTCAGGAAGGGATCATTTAGACTCTTGCCTGGCAAAGATATCAGCAGTGACAGTGGGCAGTGTTCCTAATGATGGCTACCATGGCAGATGTGGGTGGCAGCTCCAGCTGAGGTGTCTGCCCCTGGCACTGTGCAATCGGTAGCTTCTTGACACCAGTTCTGCAGATGTGGAGACTCATTCTTGGTGTTGTGCCTCTGCACCAAGAATATTCTTGGTGTGTTCTCTGGCTTTCCTGGATGTTTAGAGATGTTTACATACATATTATAAAAAAAAATTTAGCCTAGCAGAAGTAGAGAAAAATTATATAAGGAATATTTACCTATCAGCAGGCACATTTAAAAATTGTGCAAATTTTATTGTTTTATTTCTTATCCACTTTACTGTTGCTATTAAAGAATTTAATTAAATTTAATTAAAGAATTCACTCCTAACACTTCAGTATAAGTCTCCAAGAAATAAGGACGTTTCTTTATAACTTTACTATTCTTCATCTTTTCTATTAAGTTAATAGCAGTTCTTTAATATTGTCATTTAAGCCTGTATTTCCTCGATTTTCTAAAAAAAAAAAAAACAAACAAACCTCTGCCTTTTTGTGTGTGTGATATTGGAGACAGAACTCAGGGCCTTGTGCTCCTAGTGTTCCTCCACTTGAGTAATTCCTCCAAATGTGCTCATTTCTCAGCTGAGGTCCTGCAAACATTTCTGCCTAGGCTGGTCCCAAACATGTGGTTTGCACAGGAAGTAGAAATAGCCATGAGGAAAGACACATGTGGATGTGTAGTTGTATATATAGCTATTGAAGGTAAAATATTCTTACACAGAGGCATCCCCCTCTAAAGTCTAATCACCCAATGTAGACTTGTACATGGTATTTGTAAGCAAGTTTAGATGGGGAGAGAGATAGTGGTATGGAATAAATTTCTAGGAAGAAGTAATTCTGCAAAGGGCATGTTCAGGGAAGTGAACAACCTAAGAAAATTAGAGATTTGTGACAGTTTCTCAGCAATTGCAGACTGTGAAGGAAATGGCCCAGCAAGGTAAGTGTGCTTACAGAAGCTATAGGCCAAGCTACTTTGAACAATGACTGGTTTGGTTTGTCACCAGAATGTTCCTGCAGGGGTAAGAGTACTGGCTTATTTCAGATTGCTCAGCCTCAGGTCAGCCATGCTAGGCTCCTTGCTATCAGTATACTTGTTTCATTGTGTGCCATAAGAAAAACACTTTCTTTGATGCTTATCATGATCAGGACAATTGTGAGGGCCATAAGGTTTCAGACTATGACAATAAATGTATTCATTCATTCATTCATTCATTTTTGATGTTTCAGTGTTGTTCTGCCATAGGTCTTGCTGTGCCAGCCACAGTTGAGTCATACCTCCAAGCTTCCTACCAACACCTGAATGAAAGTATTATAGGTGTGTATCCATCTGTTTATTTTATCTTCTATGTTGTATGGTTTCCAACCTTGAATTGATTATTCAAAGAAACCTCCAAGACTGTATAATAAAAGAAAATAATTTCTTTGGATGCTTGTATATGAGAGGAACAGTCAGCAGCTATGTAAAAGAGCCTTGTGTCCTGAGATGGGTTGCATAGTGTTTATGACTTTGAAGTTATGCCTGTGTGTCCCTGTTTGTATGTCCTGAGGTTTGAACTGAGGTCCAAGGTGCTGTCCTGAATTTTCTTTTCAAAACTAGTTCTCCATTACTATAATCTTGCATTTGAAAATTAATGTTTGTTTGTCATAGGGCTTGAACTCTGGGTTGACATTGTCCCTCAGTTCTTCAGCTCAAAATTAGCATTCTGTCCCTTGAGCCACAGCACCTGTTTTCTGGTGGTTTAATGGAGATAAGAGTCACACGGACTTTCCTGCACAGACTGGCTTTGAACCGTGATCCTCAGTTCTCAGCCTTCTGAGTAGCTAGGATTACAGACATGAGCCACTGGCATCCAGCTGGAAATTACTGGGGTTTTTAAACATAGCAAATATTATTGACAAGTAAACAACTGTGGCCTCATCAGAAAGAAGCCCCTTTGCTTTCCACCATTGTCCCATTCCTATAATCTTACCTCAGAAGGATGAGAACTGGAGAATCATGGTTTGAAGAAACTCCTAAAAACAAGTCCACAAAACTCCATCTGTAGTTAACTAATCAAAGTACAGAATGGAGGCCTGATTCAGTTGGAAGAGTGTCAGCTGTGAGCAAGCAAACAAATCCTAAAGAACATGAGTTCATGTTCTTAGTTTAAGTGGTTGCAAAATATGTAGATGACATCCAGGCAGACAGTCAAATAAATAGAAGATGATAGATCACACTTTCTTGTTGCAAGTTGATCCCACAAGGTAAAACAGCTCATAATACTGGATAAAATATAACTTTTAAATTATGAATTGGATTTGAGATGATACCCAATGCATACAATTCTTGCAGCTCCAAAAATAGCTCTTTGCACCCCCACAAATACCAGTTTTTGAAATCAGAGCCTTGCCCTTTCTTGCCTTTGCTTCCTCATCTAGCCGAGCTCTCTCTCTCTCTCTCTCTCTCTCTCTCTCTCTCTCTCTCTCTCTCTCTCTCTCTCTCTCTCTCTCTCTCTCTCTCTCTCTCTCTCTCTCTCTCTCTCATATAACTCTCATTCCATGAGATTCAATTCCCTTGTCTTACAAAAAATTCAGCAATTTTCATTGTTCTGTTTCCATACATGAAAATAAGTTACGTCAAGACTTAAAACCTTTAGCTTTGGGATATACCACTTGGGGTAGCTGGTGGCATACTCATCATTAGACATTTCCAGTCCTGAGAATGGTGGTTACATCTATTGGGAAAGCAGAGGAGGAGCACTGGAGGGCTGCTTAAGCATCTTGAAGACCAAAGAGTACCAGATGGTTAGAGGAAGCCTTGGTTCTCCATCAGGTACCGGAAGAGGGGTGCAGAAAAGTTCTGGTAACTGTTGATTTTGCTATTACCTGTCACAGAAACAGTACTCCAATTTTGATTCAGGTGACCACCCACAAATACACCATTGGTGTATTTTCCAGGCATGAAGTATAAAGCCAGCAAAGCATGAAATCCCTTGTAATGACTTATTTAACAAGAGTCCATGACTTTTTGAGAAGATTGGACCTGGGGCCTAAACCCAGGATATAGAGTGAAGGGAACAGAAAGGCACTGGGCAGAGCAGAGTGCCTGTGGCATCCCAAAATGGTTGATTAGAGTAACAGCAATTATTGTGCACTTCAGTCTAGTCTACATAGGTGGGTTTCAATACTGTAGTTGGATCCACTTACAACGAATGGGACAATGGTTGGAGGCAAAGGGGCTTCTTACCAATGGGGCCACATTTGTTCATGATATTTGTCAAGAATAGTTTTGCCATTTTTTAAAGCAGTAATTTTCAGCTGGGTGCTAGTGGCTCATGCCTGTAATCTTAGCTACTCAGGAGGCTGAGAACTGAGGATCATGGTTCAAAGCCAGGGTGGGCAGGAAAGATCATAAGATTTTTAAGACTTTTTTATGTATCTAATCAAGCCTATTTCCTATTTCACCCTGACAAAAGCAATGTGAAATGTGTAAAAAATATCAGGTTCAAACAAAAATCAATCCAGCAAGATACATTTGCAGTTTTAAAAGTTACAAGAAAAGTAGTGCCTTGTGGTAAAGTTTCTTACTCAACAATTTCGAATGTCTCAGTGTCTGTGTATAAAAAGATTATGGCAAGGCACGAGTGGCTCATGTCTTTAATCTTAACTATGAAGGAGGCTATGATCAGAGGATTTAGATTCAGTCAGCCTGGAAAGGAAAATCTGATAATCTTTTCTACAGTTAACCAGCAAAAAGCCAGAAGTGGAGATGTGGTTCAAGTGGGTAGAGTGCAAATCTTGAGGGAAAAAGTCAATAGATAACCTTAGGCCTTGTGTTTTTGCATTCGAGTCTCTGTACACACACACACACACACACACACACACACACACACACACACACACACACACACACACACACACACACACATTATGGAAATTTGGCAGTGTGTAAAAATGTGAAAGGAAAATAATTTTCAGAAATTCACATGTATGTTTTCAAGATGACTTACTTTCCTCTTGATGAAAGCAATAGCAATATGATTATGCCCATTTTAAATGTCTCTGGATTTAGTTATCATAGTCCTTTAATAGTTCAGGAGTTTATCACTAGGCTTAATATAAGAACTCCTGTCTTTATAGAATTAAAATAATTTTCTTTATATTGTCAAGTGTGCTGGACATTACAAACAATTCTATACCATTTTAATAGATTTTTTTTTGCATTTTGTAAACTGAATATGTCTTTTCTTTTGAATGACTCATGAGAAAGAGGTGGTGCCTCTTTGAATTTGCTTCTTTCAATATTGAACTCGGACATAGCTAAGCATTTCCAATCTCTCTTCTAAAACTCACCTTAAGACTCACCTTTGAAAATTAATTAACTTTAAGATTTCTTGCCATTTAAGTTGCAGACTTTGATTCTGCAAATCTCAGGTGTCAGCTCTTGCAGTGTCATGTAGTTCTTGTGAGACTGTTTATTTTCCTGGTGTGTATAATTTGTCAGATGTACTCAGCTTACAGTCCCATTATAAGTTTCAAATACATAGAAAATAAATCTGACGTTAATATTCTGATAAAACATTTAGCTCCTTCATGTACACGTTCTATATCCATGAATTCAACTCACTTTTGATCACAATGATTTAAGAGAGTGATTTGATCTGTCAGGAAACTGTACATGCATTTCTTTTTCTCAGGGTTTCCTAAACAATAAAAATACTACTTGTGAAGCATTTATATAATATGGAGCATTTTAACTTCTTTAGATATGGGAGGATATGGATGGGTTCTGAATTGATAATCTGTGTATTTTGGCACTTTTAAAATATAAAAAAAGAAAGGAAGAGTGGGGTGGAAGGAGGGGAGGCCCATCTTGGAGCCAGTTACTAGATATAGGGTCAACCAAAGGAGATCACCTGCTTTCTTGAGGTGGGCTGGGTCTGTAGGGTTTGTCCATTACACAATGGAGGCTTCTCTGCTTCAGAATTCCAGGAATTCCATTGGATGGCCACCAGGAAGCAGGAAGTATGGGTTCCTCAGGGCATTCCACTTAGGCTGTCCTGAATAATCCTGTCCAATTCAGGAAGAATCACAAAATGAGTGTGTTGTGTTCAAATAATTTTGGGAAGCGTCGGGTTAAGCAGGAGTAAGTGCTTCCTCAATGTCAAACACTTCAAAATGTTAACATGCTGATTTTTGTCATGAAGCTAAAACATAACCTCTTTGCCAGTCAGAGGCTTCAAAGCTATACATGCCCATTGGTGGTTTGCCAGAAGGAACTTGACTACCCTCTAGCGTTGCTGCTGAGAATTATCCATACAGGAATTACCTTTCATACAGAAATTACCTGTATGAAAGGTAATAGCCAGAGGGCAAGGGGGTGGGGATGGCGGCGTGGGAAAAAAGTCCAGTCTTTATTCTTTTCCTGGGCATGTGGTCAAGCCTGACACTTGCTCCAGTTCCAGAGCAGGTTTGAATGCAAGAATCACTACCTAATTCCTGAAAAGTAGGAGTTGGTAGGAGGAGAAACACAGTGGAAAAGGGCATCATATTTAGTCTACACCTTGATTTATACCTGCATTAAGCACCAGCTGCATCCCTTACAGCTGCACCCTTCTTTCCACTCCTTTGTTTAGATTGGCATTGGTTGACAAGGTGGTATAGTAGTTGAGGATCCAGCCTCTGGGCTTGAAAACTGGCCCTACTGTTTATTATTCTGTGTGCATAGAGGAGGTTCCTTGGCTTCTCAATGATTTGTAAAATGAAATCAGCTCTCATCAAGCTGCTGCACACATGAAATGCACTAACGGTTTTTCCATTTGAATGAAGCCACTCAGCAAAATTCCTCATATATATATATATATATATATATATATATATATATATCTTATATATTTATAGATATAGTATGTATTACATACATTATGTATGATATACACATATTATAAATAGTACAAAACACGTACGTAATCACAACAAGAACAGCCAAGGCACAGCTTCTCCCCCAAAAAATGTATAAGAAGGCAGGGACAGACAAACACCTCTCAGTTCTAACTCACAATTTTAATGGTTTTAACTCTCCAGTTAAGCATCATAGATTGTCCAGTTGGATCAAAAAGCAATATCCTTCTATCTGCTTTCTTCAAAAGACACAACTTACCCACAAAAATGAACATTCTGAAAGTGAAAGGCTGGAATAAAATATATCAAGCAAATGGCTGCCATAAAGAGATGGGAGTTACTATACTAATGTCAGATAAAATAGACTTTAAATTAAAATCAATGAGAACTGACAAAGAAGGTCACTGCATTCTAATTAAGGGAACTCTCCTTCAGGTGGATATTATGATTTAAAACATCTACTCACCAAATAATGGAGCACCAGAAGAAGTGCTACTTTCTCTCAAATCTCACATAGATCCAAAGACATTAATTGTGGGGGACTTTAATACACTACTATCCCCACTAAATAGATCCACCCAGCAAAAAGTCACCAGAGAAACTTCGGATCTTAAAATTTGCATAGATCAACTAGTCTTAACCCACATCTACCAAATATTTGACCCAGCCCCATCAGATTACACCTTTTTCTCAGTAGCACATGGAACATTCTCCAAATTAGACCATATTCTAGGCCACAAAGAAAATCTGTCTAAATTCAGAAACATTGAAATTATACCCTGCATTCTCTCAGACCAGAAGGGAAAAAAATTAGAATTCAATACCAAAAGCCACCAAAGTAAATACTGTAACACATAGAGGCTGAACAACACAATTTTGAACCACCAGTGGGTCATGGAAGATATTAGAAAGGAAAATCAAATGTTCATGATATTCAACAAAAATGTTCACACAAATTACCAGCTCCTCTAGGACACAGCAAAGGCAGTACTCACAGGCAAGTTTATAGCTCTGAGTTTGCACATTATCAAATTGGAAAGATCTGAAACCAACAATTTAATGAGGCAACTAAAGCTTTTTGAAAAAAAGAACAACAAGCCAAACCCCAATCCAGTAGATGGAAGCAAATAAAATTAAATCCGAATTAAATGAATTAGAGTCCAAAAAAAAACTATAGAAAGAATTAACAAAACAAAGAGATGGCTCTTCAAAAAAATAAAATTGACAGACCCTTAACAAATCCTATGGAATGGAAAAAAGAGAACACACCCACATAAACAAACTCAAGAGAGTACAATGGAAATATAACTACAGAAACAGCCAAGATTCATAATATATAAGGGGATACTTCTCAAACCTTTATACTAATAAGTTTGAGAATCTAAAAGATACGGACTAGTTTCTAGCAAATATTGACATGCCCAAACTTAACCAAGATGATTTAAAACCACAGACCCATATGAAGCATCGAAATAGAGCAGCAATAAGAGACCTCCCACCCAAGAAAAGTCCAGGACTGGATGGATTTACAGCTCAATTCTACAAGGCCTTCAAAGCAAAACTCACACCAATACTTCTCCATCTCTTTAATGAAATGCAGAGCAAAAATTCACTATCACACTCTTTTTATGAAACCAGCATAACCCTCATCCCCAAACCAGGCAGGGACTCATCAAAAAAGAGAATTATAGACCTATTTTTTGATGATTATTGACAGAAAACTTCTCAACAAAATGTTGGCCAATCGACTTCAACAAGTCATGAAAAGAATCATACACCATTATCAAACAGGATTCATTTCAGGGATGCAAAGCTGGTTCAATATATGCAAAACAATATAATTCATCACATTAACAAGAGCAAGGATGAGAACAACATAGTTATCTCAATAGATGCAAAAAAAGAAACATTTGACAAGATCCAACACCCCTTTATGATGAAGGCTTTCGAAAACTAGGAATCCATGGAACATTCATCAATATAATAAAGGCTATATATGACAAACCTGCAGCCAGCATTATACTTAATGGTGAAAAGTTAAAGCCATTTCCTCTAAATTCAGGAATGAGACAAGGGTGTCCACTCTCCCCACTCCTCTTTAAACTAGTATTAGAATGCCTAGCTACAGCAGTAAGAGAAGAGCACGGCTGAAATTAGGAAAGCACCCCCTTTTGTAATAGTTCCACAAAAAATAAAATACTAGGAGTGAACTTAACAAAAGAGTCACCTTCACAGGAACTCTATGACAAAATCTTTAAAACCTGAGAAAGGAAATTAAAGCAGAACTAAGCAAAGGGAAAAACCTCCCATGCTCCTGGATTGGGAGGATTAACATCGTGAAAATGACAATACTGTCAAAGGCTAAGTATAAATTAAATGAGATACCTATGAATATTCCAACCTCATTCTCCAATGAAATAGAACAGGCAATCCAAAAATTCATATGGAACAATAAAAGACCCCGATGTCAGTATAATTTGTGGAGGGGAAGGGGAAAAACAAGTCATTTAAATAAGGATACAGGTGGACCCGTTGCAACAATGAGAAGTACACATTCTCATGTCGAAAACGAACTTTACAACTTTGGTGGTGGGGGAGGTTTGGGTGGGGGGGGGCGGGGGAGGCTGGGAAGGGATAGGAAGGGTAAAAAAAGGAGGAGGCTACAACGCTTGATAAGAAATGTACTCACTATCTTGCCCATGTAATGGTAATCCCTCTGTACAGTATTTTCACAATAAAAAAATAAAAATATAAAAAAAGAATAAAAGACCCCGAATAGCAAAAAAAAAATCCTGAGTAGAAAGAGCAGTGCTGGAGGAAGATCAATACCAAAATTCAAACTCAACTACCATAGAAAACTCTCCTCTACTCAAACTCTACTCTACTCAAATTCTACTCTACCATAGAAATCCAAACAGCTTGTAATGGCACAAGAACCGACCTGAGGACCAATGGAATAGGACTGAAGACCCAGAAATGATCCCACCGACCTATAGCCACCTAATTTTCAGTAATTGAGCTAAAGAACTATATTGGAAAAAAGATAACCTTCTCAGTAAATGGTGTTTGCAAAATTGGTTAAACACTTGTAGAAAACTAAAACTAGATCCATATATATCACCCGCACCAGAATCAACTCCAAAATGGATCTAATATCTCAAAATAAAAGCAGACTCCCTGAAAACATTACTGAAAGGAATAGGAGAAACTTTAGGGTTCCTTGGCACAGGAACCCTAATAGAGATCCAGAAGCACAACAAATCAAAAAAAGTTTGGACAAATGGGATAGCATGAAACTGCAGAGCTTCTGCAAGGCAAAGGACATAACTAGCAAGATCAACAGAAAGCCCAAGGACTGGGAGAATATTTTCACTAGCCATACAAAGGACAAGGATCTCATATCTGAAATATACATAGAACTCAAAAAACTAAATCCCCCAACAACAAATCCTCAAAGAAACAACTGTCTGATTAACAAATGGGCTACAGACATAAAGAGAGACTTCTCTGAAGAGGAAATACGAATGGCCAATAGACATCAAGAAATACTCAACCTCTCTAGCCATTCAAGAAATGCCAATCAAGACAACGCTAAGATTCCATCCACCCCAGCTAGAATGACTATAATCAAGAAGTCTTGTAATAACAGGGAACCCTACTGCATTGATGGTGGGAGTGTAAACTTGTTCAACCACTCTGGAAAGTAGTATGGAGGTTCCTCAAAAGATTCCACATACAGCTCCCTTATGACCCAGTAATCCCACTTTTGGGCATTAACCCAAACGATCAAAGACAAGGTCATACCAAAGCTACCAGCACAGCCATGTTTATTGCAGCATTAATCACCATAGATATGGAACCAACACAGATGCCCTTCAGTAGATGAATTGATCAAGAAAAAAAGAATGATATTGCCCCATTTGTTAGGAAATAGAAAGACTTGGGAAAAATTATATTAAGTGAAGTAAGCCAGGCCCAAAGAAACATAGGTCCCATTGTTTCCCTTATTTGCAATATCTAGTATATGTCTGTGTCAATAAGAAAAGGTCAGACAAGTTGATATTAGGGAAATGAACCCCAAAATAAGTATTCAAATGTTTTTTAAAATGTGATTGTTTCTAACATATTTATAAGATGATTTCTTTGTTGCTTTGTATGTACCTCCCTCACGCTATAAACCCTGCTTTCACTGTATTTGATGTTGGTTTAATTTGTAGAGGGTAAGGGGAAAAATAAATCGTTTAACTAGGGATACAGGTAGACCCATTGCAACAATGAGATGTACAAGTCATTATGTCGAAAAACGAATTTTAAAATTTCGGTCAGGGGTGGGGGCAGGATCTGGTATGGGGGTTGGTGGGGTATGGGAAGGGATGGGAAGGGTAAACAAAGGAGGAGGCAACAATGCTTGATAAGAAATGTACTCATTATCTTGTCCAAGTAATTGTAACACCTCTGTATGGCATTTTCACAATAAAAATGTGATATATCTCTATCTATATATCTATCTATCTATAGATATAGATCTATCTATCTCTATCTATCTATCTATCTATCTATCTATCTAGATAGATAGATACATAGATACATAGATATTTACATAGATATATATAGATAGATACATACATACATATAGATAGATATAATTATATAAAATGTTATTCTATGTCTCCGTCAGAAAGAATAACATTGCCTCTTTCATTAGGAAATGGAAAGACTTGAAAAAAATTGTATTAACTGAAGTAAGCTAGGCCCAAAGAAATATACATCCCAAGGTTTCCCTTATTTGCAGTGACTAGTACATATCTAGGACAAGCAGAGAAAATCGAAGGCTATATACATAAGACCACATGAGATAATGTTAAGCAAAATGAACCCTAAGATGGGGTCAAGAGGTTTGTTTTCCTTTCTTGCAAGTGTTATTAATGTACTTACAATGCACTATGTGATTCTTTAGTTTCTATTGTACGTCCTTTCCCGATGGTATAACCTCTGTTTCCACTGGATTTTATGCTGGTGTTCTGCACCTTGTATAAACATTTTTGTAATTTGGGGAGGGGAAGGGATATTACAGAACCGCTTAAAATGGGGATGCAGGCTGACCCATTGTGACAATGAGATGTATAGGACACTGTACTGAAAATGAACATTACAAGGTCAGGGTGGGGGGGCTGGATGAGTTGGGAAGGCGGGGAGGGAAGTAATAGTAGGGGGAAAATAAAGGAGGAGGTAACAATGCTTACTATGAAAAGTGCTCATTACCCTACTCATGTAACTGTAACCCTTCTGTACCCTACTCATGTAACTGTAACCCTTCTGTACATTTTTACAATAAAAAATTTAGAAAAATAAATAGTAGAAAATATGTTTATATATTATATAACATATATTTTATTATACTAGTTATATATTATAAAATATATGTATTAAAATGTTTCAGATCTACTATATATTTTACATATATATATAATATATACACATTTTATACAGATTTATTTATATACTTTATATACGCTTTATACATATATATGTAGAACTTTGGGAAGCACAGTGCCAACTGTCTGCCAGGAAACCATGCTGTGTAAAGGTCAAGCCCTCCTTTGCCATTTTTAGTGGACATTAGCACAGGTTCTTGCAAGTTTGTGTACAAAATTTCCTGGTGTTGGCTTTGGTGGATTCCGGGTATTTACAGGCTGACTTCTCCCACAATCTCCTAACCTCACATACCCACTCAAGTTGTCTGGAATTGAAAAGCTGAAAATCACTTGATTTCCTTAACTAGGGTAAAATACAAATCTATTGCCTCAGTTCACGTGGTGCATCATGCACGTAACAATGAAATGGATTTGTTGCTGTCCTCCCTGATCCTGATAGGTTACCTGGGGGAACTGGAGAAAAGCTGGATGGGATCAGGCAGGGAGGGGCATGGGAGGAGCAATGGCTGCCCACGTTGTGTTAGACACATCCCTGAAGAGCTCTGCTAGAGCCTCCAAGCAGACAGAAGGAGCAAAAGGAGCAAGCTAAAGGTGAGGTTAAGACGAACATGGGTAGCTGAGGTTGGTTCCAGTGGGACCCCATAGGGCAAGGGATACCTCCTAAATTGTCTAGTGTCCTTCTGTCCTTGGGTTTTGGGGGATCTGCTCCCAGTGTGTGCTCCACCACGGGCAAGAGGCCTGCCCCAACTTCTCTCTGCTCTTCTGCCCCTATTATAATTGAGTGGCTCAGACCTGTAGGGACTCACGCTACTCTGCCTAAAGCTCCTACTTGTCTATTCCTAATCCCAGGCATATTCTTTCTGGCCTTCTTTATTATTTGTTATCTCTAAAGAGAACCATGCTTTTTCCTCTAGGGGATAGCCATTCCTCTCTGCCCAATCAGTGGCAGGCTTTTTCCATCTGTCTGCTCACTAAGTGGAAAGGCCTGGTCTACGCAAAACGGAAACCATTTCCCTCCATGTTGCCTGCCTAGGAACCCAGTGAACACTACAGGCCTCTGCTGGACTGAATGAGGCAGGTGGAATGAAGGAGGCACCAGAGACACAAAGCTGGCACTCCTGGATTGTGTTCAGTGTAACCAGCCCCCACACTGGATGATGATTGGCCATCCATAGGGAATAGACACACAGAGCAAATCATTTCTCAATTAGGCAAATCATCTGGAAGCGGTTTTTCATTGTGTGTAATGTAATGATTTTTCACGTAATAATGTAATGATTGCTTATTCAAGTCAGTTTGGGCCTTAATTATAACATAAATTTCTGATTAATTACCAGCAGGGATACTCATCAGGTTATACAGCATTATCCCCTTCAACATTACCTTTGCTTGTAGATATTTTTGTACTTATGCCACCTGTGATTGGCAAGGTGTGTGCAGGTGAACTGATGGTTAACAGTCCATCGAGGTCCCACCTCTACAGGATACACCAAGCATTACCCTTCTGCAGACCAAATCTATAGATCACACCTATCTCTGGTATGAAGTGAGCTTCAGAGAAACAGTGGAGCCTTTTAGCAAGGCTGCTGCCAGCAAGGAAGAGCTAACAAAGCAGGCCTACTGCAGGCTCAGCATTGGCTATAATCTGGGATCCTGGATCTTGGGAGAGCTTTGTCCAATTCTCCAGGGAACTATGTCTTCCTAGTAGTCATTCGCTTGTAGCATAGCTCACCATGTTTTTAATTGAATGTCCAAAGAATGTGGCCATGAGTCTGGAGTCTGGAACTTGGTATGTTCCATGAAGAAAGGCTAGGGATCCGCGCCAGTGGACTTCCCAGATGTTGGCTTTCTGCTTCCCTTCCCTCCCCTGCCCTGTGCTGCCCTGACCTTTTCTTTCTCTTCCTTCCACTCCCTTTCTTTACTGTTCCCTTCTTTTTCTTCTTCTCCCTCTCTCCTCCCTTCCCATCTTCTCCTCTACCCCTAAACAGAAAATCAAAATTCACTAAATAATGATACCTCCTGCCCTTTCCCCAGCCCTTGACAGTTACCATTTCACTTTCTAAGAATTTTTCAATGCTAGTTACCATATGTGAGTGAAATCATACAGTAACTCAAGCTTAGTACATTGACAAAGTATCCTCAAGGCTTGTCTGTTTCAGACCTACATGACACAAGTGATGCACACATGACCCATAGGACTATGTATACATTGTGTGTGAGTATGAATTTGTATATGTGTGGCTCATTCATGGTTCATACATGGTTGTGTGTCAGTATTTATATGCGTTTGTGTGTATAAATTATTATTATGCACACATACATACCATGTGAGTGAATGCATCACCATGATTGTGGTTCGGTTATATATTCCTGTGTTTTCACATACATGTCATTATTTATGCATATTCATAGATGTATATGCAAACATGTTTGTTGTTCCAACTGAAGATTGTCAGTTAATCTTTCCTGCTGTCTCCTGCACATTGTTGGCTGCATTAATGTTTCTGCATTAGTCATAGCATTGCTGGAACAGGGACTAATTAGCTTGCTCACTTTGGGTGAAATAAATATCTCAATGTGCAGAAACTCTTAAGAAATGTAATGTTCAAACTTTGAAAGGTACTTTGCACTAAAAGGTAATAAAGCACAGAAGTGCAAAGGCAAATCACTTGAGAAATGATTTTTGAAGCTTTCTGGGAGAGGGTGAGTGTCTGAATCTCCCTCCAAGTTAACAGTGCACTCTTGGGCTGTCTCTCCTAACGACATTAGTACAAAACACACACACATGCCATCTTGGTCATTTATATCACAGTATCTTGAAATGTTTTTAGTTAGAAAATGCTTCTGTGTCTTTGGCTGAAGAACCAGAATGCTGAAAACCTATTTTATTAATTAACTAAGTTCCATAGTTCACATTTTCCTTGATTCTTTTCCACTCCAGCACCCATCTAGGTGACTACATTATGTTCAGCATCGTGCTTTCTTGATTTGACAGTCTCCTAGACTTTCCTTGCTTTTGGTAACTTTGACAGTTCGGAGGCATATTTGTCATGGGTTTTATAGCACTGCCCTCAATTAGAATTTATCCAATATTCTTGTTACAATCTGATTGAGTTTGTGTGTTGGGTAAAAAAGTCACAGCAATACTTATTTTCAGCATCCATTGTATCATGAACCCAGGGAGTCGGCGTGGTGGGGCATAACTGTAATCCCACTACTCAAGGTGCAGAGCTAGGAGGGATTCTTCTATATGTAGATAGGTTTTTCTCCCTCATTACTTAGCTATTCCATTACTTATTTCTTTGTATTTATACCTATGTATTGGAAATGCTGTGGGTTATAACCTGACATTGCTGTCTTTTTTATTTATCACTAGAAAATTCTGTCTATTGGTCAGTAGCAAGTCTGTGTATTGGGTCCTGTGTCCCACTGACTTCCTGGAGTTTTCTATTATTTTGCTAAGATCGTGTGTGTGTGTGTGTGTGTGTGTGTGTGTGTGTGTGTGTGTGTGTGTGTTTTGTCCCAGCCCTAGACCTAGTCATTTCTACAAGGAGTCTGGCTCTCCCCCATTAAAAAAACAGTTTGTGAAACTGTAATATGGATTTTATATGTTCTCATTGATGCCAGAAGTTATTGATTCTATTTAACTGAGACATAATTTCTATATCTTTAGGTCTATGCCTTTTTAAAATTATCATTATAATGGTGATGTACAGAAAAGCTACAGATGTATAAGTCAGGTAATGAATACATTTTTTGGACAATATCTCCCCTTCCCTTACTTTCTCTGTTTTTCTCTCCCATCTCACCAACAAATTGTATAGTTCATTTTCAACATAGTGTTCAGTGAATTTGTATGACTACTGAATTTGTATGACTTTTGTATGACATATTTTGCAAGTTGTGGGGTTTGAACTCAGGGCCTGGGCACTGTCCCTGAGTTTCTTTGTGTTCAAGGCTAGCATTCTACCACCTAATCCATAGTGCCACTTCTGGCCTTCTCTGAGTAGTTTATTGGAGAGCCTCATGGACTTGCTTGCCTGGGCTGGCTTCTTACTGTGGCCCTCACATCTCAGCCTCCTGATTAGCTAGGAGTACAGGTATGAGCCTTTGGCACCCAGCATCTATGACTGATTTTTAATGCTGGAATGGTGCTCTCTCTCTCTCTCTCTCTCTCTCTCTCTCTCTCTCTCTCTCTCTCTCTCTCTCTCTCTCTCTCTCTCTCTCTCTCTCTCTCTCTCTCTCTCTCTCTCTCTCTCTCTCTCACCCACCCACCCACAGACACACACACACACACACACACACACACACACACACAGAGATTTCCTATGATGTAGATACTTCAGGGAAACGTATTCTAAAAATCTTTTTTTAAAATTGTGAACACACTGTACAGAGGAGTTACAATTACATGGGCAAGATAATGAATACATTTCTTATCAAGCATTGCAGTCTCCTCCTTTGTTTACCCTTCACATCCCTTCCCAGTCTCCCTCTGCCCCCCACCCAATCCTCCCCCCCACCAAAGTTATAAAGTTCGTTTTCAACATGACCACTTGTACTTCTCATTGTTGCAACGGGTCCACCTGTATCCTTAAACGACTTGTTTTTATAAGGATGTGGGCAAAGAAGAATTGAGAAGCTGTAACCATCCTGGCTGGGCTTATGGGAGAAAATACGAGATTCATGAAATGGAAAATCCTGGGAAATTTAGAGCTAGGAAGAGTGAAGCTGGCCAAACAAGGTGGCTTCCTACTGAATTTTGTAGTATTTATTTTTCCCAGTGGTTGGCAAGGGAGGGCCTCATCATCAGGGGCACTAGAGACTTTGATTCCACTCATTTATGAATGGGACATTATACATGAATCAGACGTTTTAGTCTTAAACAAATGAAGTCATGGCCCTCTGTGGCTGCATTATATTTGAAAAGCGGATTATTTGAAAACACAATCTGTGTAATTACAGAATAATAAATTATTAACTGAGAGGACTTTTTTACGGCTCTTGGTGATGTATCCTGCTATTTTTGCAATATTTTGTATGAGCATTCTAAGGTACTGTATGATTGATCTTCTTTCGAGAGTTTTCCTTCCCTCTTTCCAACTTCCTAACTTCCTAACTTTCTTCTCTTGTACTTGTTTTTGTGCCTTGAGCTGAAGAGCTGAAGGACAGTGCTCAGGCCCAGAGTTCAAGCCCCACAACCGACAAAAAGAAAAGTTTTCTGGAGAAGGATCTAAGCCTGGAGTCACAACTCTGTCAGCACGCACTGACCTCTGTCACTTGCTGACACCAGAGTGACAGGAAGCAAACAAGTATAAATTCCTCACTTAGTGCAAGCTTCAGGATCTTCATGTTCCCCTGTGCTCCCCTGCTTGCTTACATTCTGTTTTTGCCCATTTATTTACAAGTCTTGACCCAATTCTTCGTAATGGTATCTGGCAAGTCTCACATTTGGTAAGTAGGTGTTCAATCCCCATTTCTCCTGGAAGGTGCATGCCTTTGTTTAAATCTCGGAGTATTTCATTGTTCCAGTGTCTCACCTCTATGAGAAGTTCAATGGAATAGTTGTGGGGATTTTTTCTTTTCTGTTTTTTGTAAGGCATGGGGCTTGAGCTCTGGGTCTGGGCACTGTTCCCGAGCTCTTTTTGTTCAAGATTAGCACTCTACCACTTAAGCCAAAGTGCCACTTCTGTTTTTTTTCTGAGTAGTTTATTGGAGATAAGAGTCTTACCAACTATCCTGCTTGTGTTGATTTTGAACTATGATCCTCAGATCTCAGTCCCTTGAGTAGCTAGGATTATAGATGTGAGCCCTGCAACCTGCTGAAGAAGTTTTTGACTTGCAATTTGTCTGGACATTTTTGTGCACATTTGGTTTGATGTTATTTGTGGTTTTCTTCTGGCTGGAAATTTTATGCAAATATTTCACTTACTTGTGTGAGAATTGCTTTGACACATTTATTAATCACAGAATAGGGTCTGGGAAAGCAAATTCCCAGCCCTAAGCTGTGTTTTCTTGTTTCTCCATGGTTCTCTAATAATTTACCTGCACATGGTCTCTCCAGAGTGACTTTCACTCTTGTGCTGTGAGTCTTCTGTCCGCAAGATGCTTCTCACATGAAGTGCACTCTCTCCTAGTCCATGAATGTTAGCACACAGCTCCCTGTGTAAAGGCACATTGAACAACACCCTCACAGGCCTGTGACTACCTGTGTACCATTCAGAACTGCAAGGTCCATATCTTTCTAATCCAATAGACCTATTCCAGAATCGACTAAATAGCTGAAAAAGATTTAATAAACAGAATCATCAAAATTTGGCAAGAATAAACAAAAACATCACATTGCATTAGTGTAATTGGCTGGTGTGTCTGTCTCCACTACAAATTTATGAGCTACAGCCAGGATTTATACTGCACATTGGGGTGTAGCAGAATCCAATGTTTATCATTTTATAAGGACAGAAATCAAAAGATGAAACATAGAATGTCATGTGCTACTTCAGGAGAGGAAAAGAGAGAAAAGATGAATAGAAGATAGAATCACAAGGAGAAGAGCCCAGAGTCAGTATATCATCAGTCCCAGTCAACTAAGGAATGATGATTTATTGGGAGACCTGGCAGAGTTCTGCAAAAGCCGTTCTTTTTTATTATTTTAATAAGTTCTATTGTGAAAATACTGTACAGAGAGGTTACAGTTACATGAGCAAGTTAATGAGTACATTTCTTATCAAGAATTGTTGCCTCCTCCTTTTTTCCCCCTACCATCCTTTCCCTCCCACTTCCACAACTATACTCACCACTCCACCTCTGACTCCCCTCCACCTCACCCCATAAACACCTGCTGAAATTGTAAAGTTCGTATTTCAACAGTGTCTTCTACATCTCATTGTTGCAATGGGTCAACCTGTATCCCTATTTAAACATTTTGTTTTTTCCCTTCCCATTCTGAAATTATACCAGCATTAAACACAGTGAAAACAGGGGTTATACAGTGGGGAAGGGACATACAAAGCAACAAAAAACATCAGATGGTACCTTATAAATATATTAGAAAAAATAGAAAGAAAGAAAAAAATTACTTGTGTCCCTATCTTGGGGTTCATTTCGCTTAACATCATCTTAACTGGTAATATGTATATAGCTTTTGACCTTTTCTACATGTCCCAGACATATACTAGTTATTGCAAATAACTAGGTAAACCGTGGGACCTATGTTTCTTTGGGTCTGGCATACTTCACTTATTATAATTTTTTCTGTCTTTCCATTTCCTAAAAAATGGGGCAATGCCATTCGTTCTGATTTAGGTATAGAATTCCCTTATATATGTATATATATATGCATATATATGCATATATATATACATACATATATGTATATTGTGTGTGTTTGTGTATCACATTTTCTTGATCCATTTATTTACTGAGGGGCATCTGGGTAGGTTCCATATCTTAGCCATGGTAAATAATGCTGTAATAAACAGTAGTGCTGGTAGATTTAGTATGGTGTTGTTTGTGATCATTTGGGTAAATGCCCAAAATTGAGATTTCTGGGTCATAGGGGAGATCTATGTGCAGTCTTTTGAGGAACCTCCATACTATTTTCCAAAGTGATTGAACAAGTTTATACTCCCACCAACAATACAGTAGGGTTCCCTTTTGGCCACATCTCCTCCAGCATCAGTTGTTATTAGAGTTCTTGATTATAGCCATTCCAACTGGGGTGAGGTGGTATCTCAATGTTATTTTGATATGCATTTCTTTTATGGCTAGAGAGGTTGAGCATTTCTTCATTTGTCTATTGGCCATTCTTCTTCACATAATAACAAAAGCACAAATAAACACAAAAATGAAGGATCCACACTTAAAACTGGTACCAATTTTAAAACAAAACTAGACAACAACCAAAGGCTGAGTTGGGGACTAACGGGTCCCCAGTACATCCCTACCAGAACTCTGTGCTGTTCTCATTCAGCAAGCTGAATCCAGAGTCTGCTGAATGAGCCTGCCATGCTCACCCAGAACTTCCCAACCTCAGAAAACATAGAACAGAAAACACACCAAAGTAAACTAGACAGACAAGTGGCCACAAAGACAAAATCAATTCTCAGTGAATGAGACGACATCCCACCACCATTCACTTACCAGGGGACTTGAACCCCACTCCCCTCCACTCACCTCTGGAGGATTTTTTTTAGATTCTTGCAAACATTGACCTAGGGGCCTTCCAAAGTGGAGGAGAATTCCCAGTCATCTTGGGGCAAGGGAAAAATGTCCCTAGCAGTGGTCCCCTAAGACTGACAGATTCTCCCCCATGCTCAGACCCCCTGAGCCAAGGCCTGAGGCTGAGATCTAACTGGGGCCACTTGCAGGTGGTCAGTGGCAGTTTCATCATTGACAAAAAAGCAAGTTACCAAAGCAGAACCAGCAGTTTTTGTTTTTGTTTTAAACGAAGTAGGACAAAGTCTAGGGGTGTCTCAGGAGTAGACTCACTTTGCCCCATATTTTTCCTGTAAAATAAATCCAATTACAAATATGGCAAGCAAAAGCAAAAGCACAATGAGACACAGACAGACATGATTATACACAGAATGAGGAGGGATACCCAAACCAAAAGTTACTTTTTAAGCAAGCTCCCATCCAACTAGGACTGCTAGGACTGGTGGAATTGAGGGGTCCAGGCGTCCCTGGACCTCCTCAGCCGTAGCGGACTCTGCTGAGTCCAGCCTCACCCTACTTTTGGCCTCACTCTGGCGCCTTCTCTACCTAGGTTGCCCGCATTTACCTCGAGGCTTTTCTCGGAACTTCTCTCCAACATCCAAGTGCTCACACACTGTCTTACCAGTCAAGGACTTCAATCCCCCTCAGGTTGGAGTGGCTAAGAGCTCTATACTGGACAAGCCCCCATTAAATGTAGTAGGAAGACCCACTACTCAGGGCAGGCAAGCCCACCTAATCTTCCGGAGTGACAGACTCCACCACAACAAAGTTGTTAATAAGGAAGAAACTTTATTGAGGTTCCTACATTCCTACACTGACCAGCCAGGGCCTCAGCACAGGCTCAGGAGCTGATACTGTGACCCCGAGGGGCCCCCATTCTTTGGTTTTTAAAGACAAAATCCCTAAGGTCAAGCCTGGTCAAGCACAGGTGACCAATGGTATCGTAACACACACAAAGGATTATATGGTCATACCAGACCACACACAGTTGGGTAATAGGTCGAGTTTACTGTAAGCATGTGCAAAAGGCAGGGTTTACCATAAAGCATGTGGTGTCACCAGTTGATGCCAGATTGTAACCTATCTGTTTTATGGGTCAGTCCTTAACTGAACAATCAAGGTGGGTTAGGTTGTTAAGGGGAGAGGGACCTAGAGGCATTCTTTCCATTCCAAGAACTGGGCTAGTTGGAGCCAAGGTCAAGTTAACCTTGTTTAGAGGGTTTTTTTTCTCTAAAATCCCTAAAACAAAGGCAAAGCCAGGAAAGAAGCTGTACCAGCTCGAGTCTCCTCTCAGGGCATACTTCAGTATATATGTGAGAATAAAAGTAGAAAACTTGAAGGGATAGGTGGGGTTGGCGTAAGGGAAGGAAGAAAAGTGGAAAGTTTGACAATGATCCAGATGTGTTGTACATTGAAGTGTACATACACTCTATTCAACATACATACATACATACATACATACACTCTATTCAACACTGACATGATGAAGCAAAACCCTTTTGGACTACTAGCTGAAGATTAAAAATGTTTTGTTTTAATATTAACAGACCAGAAGCATAAACCTTTAAAGATAAATAAGAGGATAGCATTGACATATTGGTGAGGATGTGCTCTTTTCAATACAAAATTTAATAAGTGTCAAGTCTGCTGCAAATGTAAATTTTATTTGCCAATTCTTTTTGCAAATTGCTTAAAATATAAAGAACCAAATTCCAATATCCCTTCACTTCCAAAAAAATCTTATAGATCTTTACGTTTCTCAGTTGTTTCTAAATATCTTAATGTAATGCACTATTGGAACTAATTTCATTCCACATTTTAATTTAAATTTAAAATCATTAAAGTCTTTTAAAAGCCTCTCACTCCGGCACAGGTATGGATAAAGAACTGATGTGGTCAGAAGCAGAATTATTCAGAAGACTGTAAATGGATGCTTACCTAGTTTCCTCTCTGCTGGATCATAGAATACAAACTGTCCTAATTGAAAAAAGTTAGCCTTCCCAGGTTTTCTGCATATAAATACTCCATCAACATTTTGTTATTAGAGGATTATTCATGATTAGCTATATGTTGATTGATAATGACTGAGCATGAGAGAAAGGTGAGGGAAAACCATCTACACTTCAGTGAGGTTCTGACTTGTGTTTCACAAAGTGTTATGAAAGCTCTCCATGAGAAATCTAGCAGCTGCATTTCTAAAAAGTCCTTGTGTGCTTACACTTTCTGATACTGTCTCAATTCAAGTACTTCTCCTTGGAGTTCCATACTATTCAATGATGCTGTATGAGCTCCTTGTTTTGCAGACCGGTCTTGGTGATAAAATTTGTGCTTTTCAAAATTGCTCTCCCTATTCCATCCACAAAATGTGGACAAAAATTATCTGAAAAAAATTGTATCTGTTGATAGTGCATATACTTTTATTTTTCATTACAAACATAGAATGTAGTAAAAATTTTCATAGCAATTACTCTGCACTAGTTTGTGGGCAGATTCTAATGTAAATAATATGCTGTGTTCACGTAGAGAATTTGACTATCCAAATTTTAATATGCCTGTGGTCCTAAAACCAATACCCTACTGATATTGAGTGACAAATACAACTTCCTATAAGTATAGAAGTTTTCATTGTATCTTTTTAATATATATTTTTATTGTAAAGATACTGTATGGAGGGGATACAGTTACATTAGTAAGGTAATGAGTACATTTCTTTATTTTTCCTCTATTGTCGTTCATGGGGCTTGAACTCTGGGCCAGAACGCTGTCCTCAGCTCTTCAGCTCAAGGATAGCACTCTACCACTTGAGCTACAATGCCACTTCCTGTTTTTTTGGTGGTTTATTGGAGATAAGAATTTCTCAGGGACTGGGAAGGTGGCTCAGTGGTAGAGTGCTTGCCTTGCATGCATGAGGCCCTGGGTTCGATTCCTCAGCACCACATAAGCAAAAAGAAAAAAGCCAGAATTTCTCGGATTTCCTGCCCGGTCTGGTTTTAAATCCCGATCCTCAGATCTCAGCCTCCTGAGTAGCTAGGATTAGAGGCCTGAGCCACCTGTGCCCAGCATGAGTACATTTCTTATTGAGCACCCTCTCCTTTGTTTTCCCCCTACCATCCCTTCTCTTCACACCTCCCCAACGTATCCCTCCACCCCCTCTTTGATAGAGTGTCTTGTACATATCATTGTTACAATGGGTCAACCTGTATCCTTTCCTCACATCTTAAATGAAGAAATGCTGGCTTGATTTATGCTGATTCTACTTGTGTAGACACATGTAAAATCACTCACCAAGTCCAAGAGCACATCATTTTTTGTCAGTTGGTATAGTTGTGTTCTACACATTTATTGACAGGTTACAAATTATTCTCAAACTTTAATACATTAAAAATACTTTCTTCTTTTCTTATTTTCTTGGCCAGGAAATCAGCCAGACCTCAGTCAGCATTTCTCTCATAGGACTTTTCACATGGGTTGGTTAAATGTTGATCTGAGGTCCAGTCTTCTGAGGACTCACTCATCTGCTTAGGAATTGATGCTGTCTGTTGGAAAAGAGCTCAAGGAAGGATGCCATTTAGAGCCTTATAACTTTATTTTTTTATTGTGAGAATACTGTACAGAGGAGTTACAATTACATGGGCAATATAACGAGTACATTTCTTATCAAGCATTGTTGGCTCCTCTTTCTTTCCCCTTCCCATCCCTTCCCATCTTCCTCCTACACCCGGTCATCCCTCGACCCACCAAAGTTGTAAAGTTCATTTTTCGACAAAACAACATTGAGATTCCACCTCACCCCAGTTAGAATGGTTATAATAAAGAACTCTAATAACAACAGATGCTGGAGGGGATGTGGACAGAAGTGAATCTTTCTACATTGTTGGTGGGAGTGTAAACTTGTTCAAACACTTTGGAAAGCAGTATGGAGGTTCCTCAAAAGACTCCACATAGAGCTCCCCTATGACCCAGCAATCCCACTTTTGAGCATTTACCCAAATGATCACAAACAAGACCATACTAAAACTACCAGCACAACTATGTTTATTGCAGCATTATTTACCATAGCTAAGATAGGGAACCAACCCAGATACCCCTCAGTAGATGAATGGATCAAGAAAATATGGTATATATACACAATGGAATTCTATGCCTCCATCAGAAAGAATGGCATCGCCCCATTTGTTAGGAAATGGTAAGACTTGGAAAAAAATTATATTAAGTGAAGTAAGCCAGGCCCAAAGAAACATAGGTCCCATGGTTTCCCTTATTTGCAATAACTAGTATATGTCTGAGTCAAGCAGAAAAGGTCAGATAAGTTGATGTTAGGGGAATGAATCCCAAGATAAGTATTCAAATGTTTTTTTGCCTTTCATGAAATTGTTTTTAACATTTTTATAAGATGATTTCTATGTTGCTTTGTATGTTCCTCCCCCACGGTATAACCCCTGCTTTCACTGTATTGATGTAGGTATAATTTGTGGAGGGGAAGGGAAAAAACAAATCGTTTAACTTGGGATATAGGTGGACCCATTCCAACAATGAGATATATAACTTTATTCTTTACAAGGGTATTTTCCTGCTACTTTGGTTGTTGAGAGTGTCTATAAGAGCAAGCATTCTGTAGGGAGCTGGGAGACACCATATGTTCTTTACTTACTGATTCCTAAGTGACTTGTACTGCATTTTGCAAGTCGAATCTGTCAAAACCTACCAGTTTTAAGAGATAAGAGGAGTGGTAAAAGAACTCATGGAGACAAATACATTTTCAACATATTTTGTTCCAAGCATTCCATCTAAGGCATAGTCAACAACTAGTGAAACTTGCGTTGGCTGTAAATATGTGTCTTTCTCCATGTGTGCATGTATACATGTGTATATGTATGTGTGAATTTGTGTGTATAGTAACATACATGTGTACATATATAAGGGCATATACACACATATATGCATATATAAATAAATATACATATGCAAATATATGTACATATATATAAATCAGTGTTCAGTGATTTAATCAATAGTTCCCAGCACATTGTCATTCTCTCAAAGTATACATGATAAACTGCTCTGAGGAGCTGTGCTCTATGATGGGTATCCTTTGTTCTCACTTGCCCCATTACCTTGTTTTTCATCCCTGTGAACAACTTCGGTCTACTTACCATAGGATAGCTTTGTTTTCATTACATGTAGTTACTTACTGATAATCAAAGAAAAAGGTTGTTTGTAAAAGAAAAAGAACTTTTACGTCACAAGTTAAAATATCTTATCTATCCCAATGATTCCTATGAGATAAAATTTATAATAGAAGAAAAGTAAAAAGGAATTCCTAGATCTGTTGTTTTGCCATTTAGAATGGCAAAGAATAAAATCACATCACTCTTATAATTCTTAAAAAATGCAAGGGAAACTGTTGGTCCCTATCATGTTCCCACAAAACCAGTGAATTCTGAAGGATAATAGACCAGCAGAAATTCTAAGTAGCAGACATGGAGCATGAAAGAGAAAGACCATGAATGGAAAGGGTGAACGAGAGAAGTACAATAATACTGAAAGTACATAACAGATAAACAAGTGCTGTATGAGAATATTGATACTGCTATCTTTAGACTTTACATGTACATTTGAAAGTATTTGATGTATGATAACCAATCAACATAAAATATAAAATGATTTTGATAAAAAATAAAAATGATGAGTCCCTGCCTGGTTTTAGGATGAGGGTTATGATGGCTTCATAGAATGTGTTCGGTAGTGAACTTTCTCTTTCAATTTCATTGAACAGTTGGAGGAGTATTGGTGTGAGCTCTGCTTTGAAGGCCTTGTAGAATTCTGCTGTAAAACCATCTGGTCCTAGACTTTTCTTAGATGAGAGGTCTCTTATTGCTGTTTCTATTTTCAATGCTTGATATGGGCCTGGAAAGACTTGGAAAAAATTATATTAAGTGAAGTAAGCCAAGCCCAAAGAAACATAGGACCCATGGTTTCCCTCATTTGCAATAGTTAGTATATGTAATGTATAAGTCAAGCAGAAAAGGTCAGATAAGGTGATGTTAGGAAAATGAACCCTAAGATATGTATTTAAATGTTTTTTTTTCTTTCATACATTTGTTTCTAACTCATTTATATGATTATTTCTTTGTTGCTTTGTATGTCCCTCCCCCACAGTATAACCCATGCTTTCACTGTATTTGATGTTGGTATAATTTGTGGAGGGGAAGGGGAAAAACAAGTCATTTAAATAAGGATACAGGTGGACCCATTGCAACAATGAGAAGTACAAGTTGTCATGTTGAAAACGAACTTTACAACTTTGATGGGGGGGGTGGGGGGGAGGATTCGATGGGGGGGAGGCTTGGAAGGGATGGGAAGGGGAAATAAAGGAGGAGGCTACAATGCTTGATAAGAAATGTACTCATTATCTTGCCCATGTAACTGTAACCCCTCTGTACAGTTTTTTCACAATAAAAAAATAAAAAATAAATGAAAATAAAAATGACTCAGAAGAAATTATAAGTGCAAATACAATCTTCCCAGAAGAAATCTCTCAGAGACTTTGAGAAATCTCTCATGATTTTGAAGAGGATAAAGTGGCTGAAGTTAGTATAAATTTAGAAGTATGACAATTCACAAAAATATAAAAAGATATTCATATATTTCATTATATAACTCAAAGCAGAAAGCAAATGTTGTTTAGATGATTTTTTAAAACACAGTCTTTCAGGAGCTGGGAAGGTGGCTCAATGGTAGAGTGTTTGTCTTGCATGCATGAGGCCCTGGGTTTGGTTCCTCAGCACTACAGAAGTAGAAAAAGATGAAGGCTCAAATGGTAGTGCTAGCCTTGAGCTGAGGGACAGCACCCAGACCCCAGAATTCATGCCCCATGACCAACAAAATAAAAATCAACAAAACAATGCTGGGTGCCGGTGGCTCGACTGTAATCCTAGCTATGCAGGAGGCTGAGTTCTGAGAATCACAGTTGAAAGCCAGTCCGGGCAGGAAAGTCCGTGAGACTTTATCTCTAATAAACCACTAGAAAACCAGAAGTGGTGCCATGGCTCAAGGTCTAGAGTGCCACCCTAGAGCTGAAGAGTGCAGGGACAGCACTCCGGCCCAGAGTTAAAGCCTCACGACTGACAAAAACAAAAAACACAAAAACAGTCTCTCACTTTTGTGGTCTCAACTCTGTAATACCGCCGCTTCCGACGAGGGCTAAGATTTTGGGTGTGGACATTTATCATCCCTCCTGATTCAGACTGTACTTGATGATTTATTTAATAAATATTTTGTTCTTAATTTTCTTCTTTGTAAACTCACATGCACCTATAAAAAATCTTTGGCCATCCCAGTAAGCTTCTCAAAGTACCTCCTGATGACGACTTATAAAAAGTTGTATTATATTACAAAAAGGGAAACAATGCAACAAATAAAGAAAACCAAAAGTTAAATATTAATGATTAATAAAATAAAAAACCAAACAATTACCAGTGTACTATTTTCTCATATTCCTGTGCATTTAAAACTGGCTAAGATTATGATGTTCAAAAAGAGGATTTTGTTTTGGTTTTTATTTTGGGTCCAGTCGTGGGCCTGAACTCTGAGCCTGGGCGCTGCCCCTCAGCTCTTCAGCTCAAGGCTAGCGCTCTACCACTTGAGCCACATCACCACTTCTGGCTTGTTGTTTGCTTATGGGTGCTGAGGAATCGAACCCAGGGCCTCAAGCATGCAAGGCAAGCGCTTTACCACTGAGCCACCTTCCCAGCCCCTCAAAAAGAGTTTTATAGGCTATGAGTAGTCTTTAAAATTACCACTAAGATTACTTTTTATGGCTCATCTCATCATTTATATATGGCTTATATCATCATTTGTTCCTCACTAACATGTTAAGTAAGGAAGCCCTAAAAATTTAAAGAAACTATATGGTTAACAAAGTCTTAACTCTTCACTCTGCTTCTTTACTCAAAGACTTTGCAATTTCTTATTGGTAATGTTTGTATAAACTCTGAAAGGTACATAATTAGTACCATATGTCTGCTACCATAAGCCTTAAATACTTTATAGAAAAGTTTATGACCAGCCAAACAGTCCTAATTTTGGCATATATATGCAAATTCCCAAAATTAAATACATTTAAAACTTAACAAACCTTAACACTTGCTGCAGTGTTCATTATGACAGGTGCCTTGTATAGAATAAATGAATTTCTCCTCTTATACATCTCTTGAACAACAAATATCTGGAATTATTTTGTTTTTGACATGCCAATCTTGACTTTATTCTTAAATGTGTGCTTATGTAAGAAATACATGGTTTTAACAGTTTGTTGTATTGCTAAAAAAGAAGAAGAAGAAGAAGAAGAAGAAGAAGAAGAAGAAGAAGAAGAAGAAGAAGAAGAAGAAGAAGAAGAAGAAGAAGAAGAAGAAGAAGAAGAAGAAATACATGGTTCTAAAATTTCACAAGAATTCTTTTGAACTTACTTTTTTTTTGAATTGTCTAGTTTAAGAAAATCAATTACACTTTATATATAAAAAATGTTCTGTGCTCAATTAGGCAGCAAATACGCTAAAATTGGAACAATACAGAGAAGATTAGCATGGCCCCTGAGCAAGGTTGACATGCAAATTAGTGAAATGTTCCATATTTTTGCAACAACAGATGCTGGAGAGTATGTGGCCACAGGGAACTCTACTGCATTCTTGGTGGGTATGTAAACTTGTTCAACCACTTTGGAAAGCAGTATGGAGGCTCTTCAAAAGACTCCATATAAAGCTTTCCTATGACCCAGCAATCCCACTTTTGGGCATTTACCCAAATGATCACAAACAAGACCATACTAAAACTACCAGCACAGCTATGTTTACTGCAGCATTATTTACAATAGCTGATATAGAGCCAACCCTGATGCCCCTCAGTAGATGAATGGATCAAGAAAATATGGGTGTACATACACAACAGAATTCTATGCCTCCATCAGAAAGAATGGTATCACCCAATTTGTTAGGAATTGGAAAGTCTTGGAAAAATTTTATTAAGTGAAGTAAGCCAAGTCCAAAGAAACATAGGTCCCGTGGTTTCCCTTATTTTCAATAACTAATATATGTCTGGGATAAGCAGAATAATTCAAAAGCTATGTGCATATGAGCAGATAAGATGATATTAAGGGAAATGAACCCAAAGACAGAGACACAAGTATGTTTTTTCTTTCTTGTTATTGTTTCTAATGTACTTATGATGTGCAATATGATTTTTTTTGTTTCTGTATATGTTCCTCCCGCACGCTATAACCCCTGTTTTCATTGTATTTGAAGTTGGTACACCTACATCCTGTGTATACGTTTCTCTAATTTGACGAGGAGAAGGGAAATACAAAATGGTTAAATAGGGATACAGGTTAACCCATTGTATCAATGAGATGCACAAGACACTCTGCTGAAAAATGAACTTTACAATTTAGGCAGGGGAAGGGGGAAGGGGAGCGTATTTGTGGAGGTGGGAGGGAAGGGATGGTGGGAAGAGGGAACAATGCTTGTTAGGAAATGTACTCATTATTTGCTCTCATAAATGAGACACCTCTGTACAGTTTTTTTATAATAAAAATCATATGAAAATGTTCTTATGTCGTGGTAGTGTAAAAATATCAGGGACAGAATAATGAAGGAATGTTGTAGACTGAGGTGAAGTCCATATGAAAATGTGCAAAACTGATAAAACGTAAAAGTATCAGAGCAGTATATTGTGTTTTACATCATTTAGGTTACATTGAAAAAATATGGAAGACCTAGAAGAATGAATTTTCTTTTTGATATCCTATCATAATTCCTTAGCAGGATGAACTCTTTCCTCATTGTTGTAAAGGCATCATCAGATGAGAGGAACTGAATTTTTTTGTTGGCTTCCTTACATTTATTTGTCAGTTTGAAATCTGAACTACTAGTTTATGTCTGAGACAAGAAGAAAAGGTCAGATAAGTTGATGCTAGGTGATATGAACCCCAAGATAAGTAGTCAAACGTTGTTTTTTCTTTCTTGCAATTGTATCTAACATATTTATAAGATCATTTCTTTGTTGCTTTGTATGTCCCTCCCCCATGGTATAATCCCTGCTTTCATTGTATTTGATGTTGGTATAATTTGTGGAGGGGAAGGGCAAAAACAAACTGTTTAAATAGTGATATAGGTGGACCCATTACAACAATGAGATGGACAAATTGTTATGTTGAAAAACGAACTTTACAACTTTGGCAGGATGGCGGGGGGCGGGGGGCAGTTGAGGGATGGGAAGAGGAAACAAAGGAGGTAGCAGCAATGCTTGATAAGAAATGTACTAATTGCCTTGCCAATGTAATTGTAACCCCTCTGTACAGTATTTTCACAATAAATTTTTTTTAAAAAAAGAACCTAAGGGAAATTAGACACACAGGCTTTGGAAAGTGTAAAGTCGGCTCCTGGATGGCAAGCAGACTCCACCCTCCTTGCAGCAAATTTTCTACCCAGTACTTGCGTTATCTAGGCATGCAGCAAATTTTCTACCCAGTACTTGCGTTATCTAGGCAACTGGCACACATGGAAGAGGTCACATCTGCATCTGCTGAGGTCACATCTGAATTTGATGTGGCCACAACTTTCTCCGCCCATACCTTAGATAAGGCCTAGCCCAGGCCCAGATGCCCTTTCTCTGCTCTTTTCTAGCTCTTTCTCAGCTCTTTCCTTCTCTTCTCTTTCCCAGGTCTCTTCTATTTCCTAGCTCTCTCTTTCCCACCTTTCCCAGGTGCTCTCTTTTCTAGCTATTTTCTCTCTTATTCCCAGCTCTTCAAGCTCTCTTTCCCAGTCCTTTCCCCACCACGCTGAGGACCAAGATGGCCTGGTGTCAGCCGGAATGATGAATAAACCTACCCCTTACCTGAACACCACGTACATACTGCTGTACTTCCTTAGCTACCTCTTTTTAAAATCCTAACAGAAAGTGACCATTTAGGATGAATGATATTTGATTTTACAATCAGAAAAATATTTTAAAAATTATATAGATATAAAATACTCCAAAAGATTTATTCTATGAATCTACCCCTTAGAACAAATGATAAGAAGGTGGTTAATGTATTTTAGGATAATATATATATATTCACATACCTATTTATGTTCACATAAATTTCACTTAAACAACAATCAAATGACTATATTTCTACCTTCTAGTTGGAATATACTTAAATCTCTAAAAATGACTATGATGCTGCTATAAAGAGCAATTTCCCAATTGTCCTCCATAGAGGGCATCCACAACGTATTTTGTGATAGGGCCAAAGCCTGAGTCAAGAAACTTCCCAATGGTGTCCAGTGGGTAAACTGTTTTGATTTGGTTTAAAGAAAACAAAAAAGAAACATTATTAATACCTTGCTCTTTTGTGAGGTGGAGACCATCTATGAGAGAGAGTTCCTACCTTGCTCTTCAAAACAGTTGTAATGAAAAAGGAAGGGACAAGACTGTGAACTTACGATGCACAGACTTGAGTGTCATGCACTGAGAGTCAAGGCGGCCCATTAGTCGAGAAACAAGGAGTTGCAAGTCTAACCCACAAGACACGGCAACATCAGGCAGGCCATAGGCAGTGACAGTGAATTTGTAGCCCTATTCATTATTACTGCTGTCAGAATGAAAGAGGACCATCTTAAACGTCACGTTCTAGAGACAAACAAAAGTCATGTGGTCAACAAGATGGAAGGAGGCAACAACTCAGCAGTGAAGTATGTTCTTTGTGACTCAAAAAAAATCTTAAAAGCAGTCTCCATTTCTACAAGTTCAAAATTATTAAGGGAGAAATGTACAGAGATGATACCAAAACACAAAACTCACAACTACAGGTAGAAAGCAGAATTAGTAGAAAACTGCTGTTCAGCTTTCTAAAACTCAAGTGACTATCTGCTCAACCAGTGATCACTGGCTCAGTTCTTTGTTCTCAACCAAGACCCTTGATAGGAGAGAGAAGTAAACAGTCTGAAGCAGGCTGCAGCCCAGATATTAAACAGATCTGTCAACTGGGCTCCTAGCTTTCACCATGGTTCAAGTCTTTCTCTTGGATCCACTGGCCCTTCTGAACTCAGAAATTAACAGCTCTTTAATTTACTCTGGACAACCCTGGGTATTAGCCAATTTCCTATGAAGAGCCAGATAGTTAAATTTTTAGCTTTTGTGGGCTACATAATCTCTACTGCAACTGTTCCTCTCTACAAGTAGAGTATCAAAGCAACTGTCAGAAATATGTGTGTGGTTACATTCTAGAAATGTGACTGTATTAAGGTTTGTACTTAGAGCTTTGAGTCTTTTTCAGCTATTTTGCTCATGGCTGTCATTCTACCATTCAAGCCATGTCTCCACTCTGGTTTTTTGCTGGTTGAGATGGGGCTCTCAGATTTGTCTACCTAGGCTAGCTTTAAATCTTATTCCTCAAATATCAACCTGTTGAGTAGCTAGGATTTTGAACAATATGAACATGAGCCACCAGAGCCTAGCTAGTCCTTTCCAAACACCATACCTTTATTGCTCTAAAATTGGAAAAAGGACAAGAATTGCTACAGACATACTTATTTACCTTGTTTGGGAAATATGACTTACCTTTGGCCACTTATAAGTACCAACTTTTGTGCCAAAGTGTGTCTTCCCACCTCTAGAGTCTGTAAATTCCAGATAATCATACCTGTGAAGGCATAATCTCTATTATATTCTTTCTCTTGTTTTTGATCCACTATTGCTTGGAAGAAAAAACGTGAGTCTTAGCACTTTTCGGTTTCACACATCTCATCAAATTCCACTTAAAAATAGGTTGCCCCTGGGCTAACAAAAACAGATACTTCATGGCAGTTTTTTCATATTTATGGGCAGATTTTTTGGTCCATGTATGTAGTACCACAGGCTGTTCCTGCTGCCAGGTCTCAACATCCAGCTAGGCAGACAAATGAGTAAGAGAAAATTCCAGATATTACTACACAACCAACTGTCACAATAGACTATCAGTGCTGTAGATCACAGGCTTTGACAGCCCTGATGAAATTTTACACAGGCTAATCTGATTTCCTGTCTATGCAGAGATCAATAGACATCTATCACTCAGCAGAAATGCATTAGGATTATACTTTAGGGACTCATGCTTTTATCTTTTAGCGGTGACAGAACTATTTTTAAAAATAAGTACTGGTATGAATTCCACTGGAGAAAAACACTGAATTAAAAGATTAAGAGCTCACATTTTTACTTAGGACCTTGGCATGTCTAAGACCACTCTTTTTTTCCTCTTAAATATAAAGAAAGTTTTCTTTTTAGCTCATGATTCTAATCCTAGTTACCCAGGAGGATGAGATCTGAGGATTGCAGTTTGAAGTCAGCTTTGTCAGGAAAGTCTTATCTGTAATTAAAAGCCAGAAATTGCTCAAGTGGTAGAATGCTAGTCTTGAGAAAAAGGAGCTAAGGGATAGTGCCCAGAACCAGAATTCAACCCCCAATATTGGCAAAAAAAAAAAAAACCCGATTAGGATTGGATGCTTTGGCTCAAGTGGTAGAGCATTGGCTTTGAGCTGAAGAGCTCAGGAACAGTGCCCAGGCTCAGTTTAAGCCCGACAACCAACAAAAACATCAGGGTTGGAGGCATGGTTTAGTTGGTTGGTAGAGCACTACCCAATGAGCCAAAGCAACAGGTACTAAGTTTGAGTTCCAGTCTTACACCAAAAAACAAAATGAGAAATAAAAAAGATCTGCTAAATGTATATGCCCTTTCTACTACCATCAGGAAGTTATGAAACTCAAAAAGACTGTGAACAAATGTTATATAATAAAAATTAAGTATGGGAGATAATTCTTTTAAACACTAAACCTTCTTATTTTTCTTTCCA
>NW_027203279.1:0-89525 GCF_024711535.1 Dipodomys merriami | reverse complement strand
GACTGTGTTAAAGATACCCTCTCCAAAAACTCCAAAGCAAGTGAGGGAGTTTCTGGGGACTGCAGGATTCTGCAGACTGGATACCAGGCTTTGCAGAAATAGCCCATCCCCTGTATGAGGCCACAAAACTAAAAGAAAATAACTTTATTTGGATTGATGCACAACAGCAGGCCTTTGAACTTCGGAAACGACTCCTCTTGCAGGCCCTAGCATTGGCCTTGCCAGATGTATATAAACCTTTTACCCTTTTTTGTGGATGAAAAGGAGGGAGTGGCTAAGGGAGTGCTAACCCAGAAGCTGGGACCATGGAAAAGGCCTGTATCCTATTTATCAAAAAGGCTGGACACTGTGGCAACTGGATGGCCACCATGCTTAAGAATAATAACAGCAGTGGCTCTCCTGGTTAAAGATGCCACAAAAATAACGCTGGGACAGCCCCTGACTGTGGCCACTCCCCATGCTCTGGAAGGAGTTCTTAAGCAACCACCTGATAGATGGGTAAGCAATGAGACGATGACCCATTATCAGGCTTTCCTGCTCAACTCAGGACACTTAACCTTTTGCATGCCAACTTCCCTCAACCCAGCTACTCTACTGCAAGATCCTGACTACGAGCAGCCGCTACATCAATGTGAGGAAATACTAGCTCATGTCCATGGGACCAGAGCAGACCTACAAGACCAACCACTGCAGAATCCTGACCTGACCCGGTACACCGATGGAAGCAGTTTCATCAGGGATGGACACAGATATGCGGGAGCTGCAGTGACCACGGAAGATCAGGCAGTATGGGCCGAAGCATTGCCCAGAGGGACCTCAGCCCAGTGAGTGGAGCTAGTAGCATTAACAAAAGCCTTAAACGTGGCTGGACGGAAAAGAATGAATGTCTACACAGACAGTCGGTATGCTTTTGCAACAACCCATATACAGGGAACTATATATCAAGAAAGAGGCCTGCTAAAAGCAGAGGGAAAATCTATTAAAAATAAGGAAGAGATTTTTGGGACTGCTTAGAGTTGTGTGGGAGCCAGTACAGCTGGCCATCATGCACTGTCCAGGGCATCAAAAAGGGGACACCAACACAGCGAAAGGCAACAGATTGGCCGATCAGACTGCTAGACAAGCAGCAGCTGGAAAATTAATCACCTTGGTGGCCAGACACATACATCCTGGACCTAGAATGCTACCAGTAAAGGCAGAGGAATGGGCATCAAAACTTCCTTCCTATGGCCCCAAAACTAGATGGATGGTGGCACCTAGCTCACGCAAAATTTTTAATTCTCCGAGTTCTAGGACTACAGATGTTAAAAAGAATTCTCCATGCCTCACACATGGGAACCAGGAGGATGCAGGACTTGCTAAGAGGCTCGAAAATCAAGATAAGAGAAGGAAATGGACTAATAGAAGACATTGTTAAAAAATGTAGAGCATGTCAGCTAACTAATGCCAGAAGGGGAGAGGAAGTTAATGGAAGCCGAATAAGGGTGACTAGGCCAGGGAAGTGGCTTTCACTGAACTTAAGAAAGGAAAGTTTGGTTATAAGTATTTACTAGTGTTTGTAGACATCTTTTCAGGATGGACTGAGGCTTTCCGAACCAAGCAAGAGACTGCGGGAATAGTGACCAAGAAGATTGTAGAGGAAATTCTCCCAAGATATGGGTTTCCTGCAGTAATACGGTCGGACAATGGAACAGCCTTTGTATCCAAGGTAAGTCAGGGAATAGCCACTGCACTGGGGACAGATTGGAAATTGCACTGTGCTTATAGACCCCAGAGTTCAGGACAGGTTGAAAGAATGAATCGGACACTAAAAGAGACCTTGACTAAATTAGCCTTGGAGACTGGCGCAGACTGGGTGACCCTTCCTCCCTTGGCCCTGTTCAGAGTTAGGAACTCTCCTTACCAGTTAGGATTGACTCCCTTTGAGATCATGATTGGCAATCCACCTCCAATGATCCTTAGTCTCCAATCAGAATTATTGGCTGAGCTAGGTAATGGAGACTTAATAACCACTGTTCCGTCCTTGCAGAAGGTGCAAGGAGAAATCTGTCCTAAGATAAAAGCCATTTATGAATCTGCTTCTATACCCACTCCTCACTCTTTCAGGCCTGGGGACTGAGTCCTGGTCAGAAGGCATCACCCAAGGACACTGGAGCCCAGGTGGAAAGGGCCATACATGGTGATTCTGACCACTCCTACAGCTTTAAAGGTGGACGGAGTAACTGCATGGATCCACCACACCCATGCCAAGCCAGCTGATCCCTTCAATCCTGAGGAGGAGGACCAGCAGCATCTTCAGTGTCAGCATGGAGGGTGTGCCTCACCCAAGCAACCCACTAAAATTGAAGATCAGAAGATTGTCCAAGGACTGATTCTACTATTGATAAGCACTGTGGTAAAGGGAATTAACCCTTCTGCCCCTTACCAACTATGTTGGCTGGTGAATCCTAAATGGGCAAACCTATCCCTGTGGCAACAACAGAAGCCCCACTTAATACCTGGTGGCCAGACTTAACAATAGACTTATGTGATTTAGCAATTGGGAGTTGGGATATTCCCTACCATTATGACCCTAGCAAACTGCCTGAATGCAATGGCCAAACAACTCGTACAGCAACAAAAAGACATTGTAACTCACATGGACTAGACAACAGGCCAGGAGGATGTGCAACCCCAGCCAGAAGATATTACTTAGGGAGATGGCCTATCTATGTCTGTCCTAGGGATGGGAGGAGCCCAGATCTTGCAAAAAGGTGTGGTTATGAACAAGACTATTTTTGCAAAGAATGGGGTTGTGAAACCACAGGAGATGGACATTGGAAGCCGTCCTCTAACTGGGACCTTATTACTATGGCTAGAAAATGGACCTATCAGGGTGAAAAAAATTGTGGAGCAATTCTAGATGGACCGTGCAAAGAATTCCGGTGTAATCCTCTAACTATTACGTTTACTGAGAAAGGGAAACAATTTTGGTTGGGCCCAAGGAAGGACATGGGGACTGAGGCTACATAAGGATGATTATGACCATGATTAATTTTCAGAATAAACCTTAGACAAGAAGTCATTAGAATCGCCCCAGTGGGCCCTAACCAGGTTATTCAGCCTATTCGGCCTGAGAAAGCCCCACCTGCACCACCCCAACCTGAAAACGTAACTACCCTATAGTTACAGAGTAACACACTACATTAGTAGGGCAGCCACCCCCAGAAAAGTAGAACCAGTGGACCTAGTACTAGCATTGCCTAAAAATCCACGAATAGAATTGGTTATAGGTTCCTTTGCATTATTAAATGCCTCTACCTCAGAATTAACTAACTCTTGTTGGCTATGCTATGACACTGTTCCACCTTATTATGAGGGGATAGCAGTGGTAGGTAATGTAACGAGGTCTGTGAACCAAAATGAGTGCAGATGGACTAGTCAAGTTGGATTAACAATGGGCTGAGTTACAGGTCAAGGGATCTGCATAGGTGAAGTACCTCAGGATATGAACTGGATAACCAACAAAATCATAAAACAGCCTGAGAAGGGGAATGAACAGATGAAATATTTGATCCCTCCTAGCAATACATGGTGGGTGTATAATCAATCTGGACTAACTAGTTGTGTGCATATAAGTTATAATGAATGCAGGGGAATATTGTGTGATGATAAGATTGTTACCAAGACTTTTTTTTTACCATAGTAATGAGGAATTTTTAGGTTTATATGAAGCTCCAAAATTTAAGAAAGATAGATATAAATGAGAGCCTTTCACAGCTATTACAATTAGCCTGCTGTTAGGTGCAAGCATTGGAGGGTTAGGATCAGGAATAGCGGCTTTAACAAGACAGGAACAGCATTATTCAGCCATGAGGGAATCAGTAGATGAGATTAAAAGAATAGAAAGCTCAATTTCCCACTTGCAAGATTCTTTAACCTCTTTAACAGAGGTGGCCTTACAGAATAGAAGAGGACTAGACTTACTATTTTTACAACAAGGTGGACTATGAGTTGCATTAGGAGAAGAATGCTGTTTTTATGTAAATCACTCAGGGGTAGTAAAAAATAACATGGCAAAAGTTAGGGAAGGATTAGAAGAATGAAAGAAAAAGTAAGAGGCTGGACAAGGATCGTTTGAATCATGGTTTAATTTTTCTCCTTAGTTAACTACCTTAATTTCTACATTAATTGGACCCTTGCTTATATTACTGCTATTGCTTACTGTTGGGCCTTGCTTGCTAAACAGATTGTTACAATACAATTAATGGTACAACACACCTATACTCCTGTAAACACATCTGATGTTGAAACTGAGATGTAATGTCATCAAGATTGATAACTGTGCCAAAACTCAAGGGGGGAATGTAAGAACCAAACTAAAGCCATATTGTGACAGCTTCTAAAGTTGACTTGTGTCAGTCTCTAATTCCTGTTCTGAGTTAATGTTGCAAAGGTTGCAAAAATGAGCTGAATAATAACATGTTTGTGCAAAATTTTTGAGAACTGTTTTTTAAAGATTGCAGAACACCCAAGAACAAGATGGTTTCGCGACCCAGTCAGCAGAAGATTAACCACAAGAGTTGTCTGCCTTGATGGTTCAAGCAGACACCTGGTCCCTGACCGATCACAATCGAACTTGTCCCTAAACCATAGCATTGCTGTAATTTTGTGTTTTTTGCCTTCTGCGGGTATGGGACGAGGCCCAAGCCTTGGCTTGTTGAATAAACCTTGCATTTTGCAGTTCGGGTTGCCTGGTCTCTCAGTGGTTGTTGGAGGATCTCTAGGACTTGGGTATAACACCTTCAATTGGGAAAGGAAAAGAGGAGTAACAATGGTGGGAGGGATAGTGGCAAGTGCTTTGCTAGGGCATGCCTGTGTGCAGCTGAGTGGCCACCCATGATTCATGGACATACCTCAGCCTCCAAGACACCATCTGGCATCCTGGGAATAGCTCCATTCCATCCCTACTCTTCCTGAGTTGTGTTCCTTGGGCCACACTTCTGAGGGGACAGTGCTGTCAGCTGACAGTTTGGTACCATAGACCGTGCCCAACAGCCATGCTAAGGACATTCAGGTTGTGTCCACTGGACTTACTGACCCTGTGTCCATCCCAGGATCACATGCCTGGCCACAGCATGTTTAACTCCTTTCCACATTCTGGGTCTACTTCCCCTTCACACCTCAGGAACTGCACAAGCCAGGAACACATAGGGCTTCTCACACAGACACTTGTGACTTCAGTGGTAAACTCCCAAGCCTCTTGCTGCCCATTGGGTCTGGGATTTGAGGCAATGAGTAGGGCCAGATCCCCATGTCCACTGCATGAGGGATCATTCCCAATGAACACCTGAAGTTTCAGACTTAACGGCTCCCATCTGCGGTTGTTTAAACAACATCTCTATATGGGCACTGTCATGAATAGGACTTTGTAACTGGGTGGCAGTGGCTCATGCCTGCAATCTTAGATACTCAGGAGGCTAAGATATGACATGTATGACACCAGACTGAGCAGGAAAATCTATGAGACTCATATCTAATTAACCACAGAAAGCTTGAATTGGAGCTGTGGGCCAAGGGGTAGAGTGTTATCCTTGAATGAGTAAGCTGAGGGACAGCACTCAGGTCATAAGTTCAAGCCCTAGTTAGGCAGGTGGTGGGGATCGAGAGGTGGAGTAAATAGTTAGCAAGGCTTAAGATAAGCTCTTGTTTGTAAAAGTGGGGTTGCTGGGTCATAGGGGAGTTCTATGTGAAGTCTTTTCAGGAACCTCCATACTGCTTTCCAAAGTGGTTGAACATGTTTACACTTCCACTAACAATCAAGTAAGGTTCCCTTCTGTCCACATCCCCTCCAGCATCTGTTGTTGTTAGAGTTCTTATAGCCATTGTAACTGTGGTGAGGTGGTATCTCAATGTTGTTTTGATTTGGATTTCTTTTATGGCTAGGGAGGTTGAGCATTTCTTCATGTGTCTATTGGCCATGCTTCTTTCTTCTTCAGAGAAGTTTCCCTTCAAGTCTTTAGCCTACTTATTTATTGGGCAGTTGTTTCTTTGAGGATTTGTTGTTTGGGGATTTAATTTTTTGAGTTCTAACTATATTTTAGATATGAGACCCTTGTCCATTGTATGGCTAGTGAAGATCTTCTCCCAATCTGTGGGCTTTCTATTGATTTTGCTAGCTATGTCCTTTGCCATGAAGAAGCTCTGCAACTTCTTGCAATCCCATTTGTCCAAACTTTCTTTGATTTGTTGTGTTTCCAGTTCTCTATTAAGAAAATTTCGGCCTGAGCCAAGGAGGCCTAGGGTTTCTCCTATAAAGGCTTGGAAATAATTATATTAAGTGAAGTAAGCCAAGCCCAAAGAAACATAGGTCCCATGGTTTCCCTTATTTGCAATATCTAGTATATGTATGAGTCAAGCAGGAAAGGTCAGATAATGTGATGTTAGGAAAATGAACCCTTAGATATGTATTCAAATGTTTTTTTCTTTCATGCATTTGTTTCTAACTCATTTATAAGATTATTTCTTTGTAGCTTTGTATATCCCTCCCCCACAGTATAACCCCTGCTTTCACTATATTTGATGTCAGTATAATTTGTGGAGGAGATGGGGAAACACAAGTCATTTAAGGATACAGGTGGACCCGATGCAATTATGAGAAGTACAAGTTGTCATGTCAAAAATGAACTTTACAACTTTGGTGTGTGTGGGGGGGATTGGGTGGAGGGGTGGGGGGAGGCTAGGAAGGGATGTAAAGGGAAAACAAAGAGGAGGCTGCAATGCTTGATAAGAAATGTACTCATTATCTTGCCCATGTAATTGTAACCCCTCTGTAGAGTATGTTCACAAAAAATAAAAATTAAAATTAAAAAAAAAGAATTGAAGACCCAGAAAAAATAAAATAAAATAAATACACTGAGATCGTGCAACATTCACAGACCTAATAAAAATACTAAGGATTTTGAAAAAAAAAAAAAAGATAAGCTCATTATCGAAAAGGAGAAAGGCATTAAGAAAAACTAGTATGAAGAACAGGAATGAAGAACGACATACCATCATTGGGTATCCTACAAACAATACCAATAGCTCCAAACATTAAACACCATGGGAAAATGTCTAGAGGTTACAAAAACTGACTTCAGAAATTTCAGAACATCTGTATGTCTTTGATTACTAATGCATGATATCCTTTTAAAAATAGAAGAACTGTGGTCCACATTTGACTTCTTGATGAATTCTACTAAATATCTATGAAATGAAACTTGTAAGATGAATTTCAAAGTTACATTGGTTAATGGTTATGTAAAGAGACAGACATATTGATGAACATAGACAAGACAGCCAGGCCTCAGGGGCTTTTTTTTTCTTTTTGTCAGTCATGAGGCTTGAACTCTGGGCCTAGGAGCTGTCCCTCAGCTCTTCAGCTCCAGGCTAGTGCTCTACCACTTGAGCCACTTCTGGTTTTCTGATGGTTACCTGGATATAAGAATCCCGCAGACTTTCTTGTCCAGGCTGGCTTTGAACCGAGATCCTCAGAACTCAGCCTCCTGAGTAGCTAGGATTACAGGTGTGAGCCACCAGCACCTGGCCCCAGGGGCTTTTACCTGTCATTTTAGCTCTTCAGGGGTGGGGTAGGAGAGCTTAGGATCACCACTAGGAATCAGCCTGGACAGGAAAGTTCATGAGACACTTACCTCCCATGAACTACAAAAAGGCCTGAAGTGAAGCTGTGGTTCAATGGTTAAGTACTGGCTTTCAGGAGAAATGAAAGGACAATGCTCTGAGTTCAAGCTCCTGCAGTGGCACAAAGCAAAACAAAACAGAGAGCAAAGTAAAAAAAAATAAATAGTGGAAAATGTGTGCTTATGTAGACCTCTGACATAAGGGCTGGAGAGGCCTACGACAAATCTTGGCAAAGTCACCTATGCCAGTACACTGGCAGGGCTGACCATGGCCAGTGCATGGTCCCTGAACTAAAGGCAGAGGTCCAGAAGCAGAGGTCCAGCTCCTGAGTAGCTAAGATTAAGAGCACCAAGCTAGGAAATAAACTAGGATTTGAGCCAGAATTAAGTGCAACAAAGGGATTAAGTGCAGCAAATCCATCTGCCCAGCTCTCAGTCTCTAGGATAATAACCTTCTGTCCTTCAGGGTTCTGAAAGGTCAAACTTTTAGAAATTTGCTTCCTAAGCCTTATGTGATAAGAAGTTACTTGTAGATTTCTTAAGCATCTAGAAGCATAAAAGAGACATCATTAACCAACCCTGGGTTCAAATGACATTTTCAGGATCCATCCCATAGCTGTGTTAGCAGGAAGAACTCTTCAATGTAACAGTATATTTCAAGAATAGAGAAGATGGGCTGGGGAAGGTGGCTCAGTGGTAGAGTGTTTGCCTTGCATGCATGAGGCCCTGGGTTCAATTCCTCTGTACCACATAAGAAAAAAGCCAGAAGTGGCGCTGTGGCTCAAGTGGTAGAGTGATACCCTTGAGCTGAAGAGTTGAGGGACAGCACCCAGGCCCAGAGTTCAGGCCCCACAACGGGATCCCCCCCCCCCAAAAAAAGAACAAGTTTCACAAAGGCAGAATGGGTGCAGAGATCTAGGTCTGCAAGATTAGGGGGCAGAATTACAGGTTCAAAACAGAAGCAGGCTGTAAAAGCAACTTAATTGGTTACAAGGACAGCATTGGCAGGAAACTGAAAAATTTGTTACAGAGTTACACAAGAAGTCAGGCTTTTTCTCAGCCTGTTAAAGTAATGAGTTTAATTAAAATGCCTCCCTCAGGTTCTGGGAAAGCCTCAGGCTATCATTAGGTTAACAATAGTGAGGTAGTTCACTGGAGCAGAAGCCTTCAAGGGCCCTGCTCTCTGGCCTTTGGGAATTGGTGTTTTACTGTAAGTCAGATTTGAAAGCCTGTCCTCTAACTGTGCTAGTATCTTTTTTTTTTTTTAATTTTATTTTATTTTATTTGAGAACATACTGTACAGAGGGGCTAAAATTACATGGGCAGGATAATGCATACATTTCTTACCAAGCATTGCAGCCTCTTCCTTTGTTTACCCTTCACATCCCTTCCCAGCCTCCCCCCTCCCCCCACCCAATTATACCCCCCTCCCCCCCCCCACACCGACATTGTAAAGTTGGTTTTGACATGACATTTTGTACTTCTCATTGTTGCAACAGGTGCACCTGAATCCTTAAACGACTTGTTTGTCCCCATCTCCTCCACATGTTATACTGACATCAAATATAGTGAAAGCAGGGGTTACACTGTGGGGGAGGGACATACAAAGCAACAAAGAAATAATCTTATAAATGTGTTAGAAACACATGCATGAAAGAAACGAAGACATTAAAATACATATTTAAGGGTTCATTTTCCTAACATCACATTATCTGACCTTTTCCGCTTGACTCATACCTATACTAGATATTGCAAATAAGGGAAACCATGGGACCTATGCTTCTTTGGGCCTGGCTTACTTCACTTAATATAATTTTTTCCAAACCTTTCCATTTCCTAACAAATGGGGAAATGTCATTCTTTCTGAAGGAGGCATAGAATTCCATTGTGTATATATACCACATTTTCTTGATCCATTCATCTACTGAGGGGCATCTGGGTTGGTTCCATATCTTAGCTATGGTAAATAATGCTGCAATAAACATAGTTGTGCTGGTAGCTTTAGTGTGATCTTGTTTGTAAACATTTGGGTAAATGCCCAAAAGTGGGATTGCTGGATCATAGGGGAGATCTATGTGAAGTCTTTTGAGGAACCTCCATACTGCTTTCCAAAGTGGTTGAACAAGTTTACATTCCCACCAACAATGAAGTAAGGTTCCTTTCTGTCCACATGCCCTCCAGCATCTGTTGTTGTTAGAGTTCTTGATTTTTGCTGTTCTAACTGGAGTGAGGTGATATCTCAATGTTGTTTTTATTTGCATTTCTTTTATGGCTAGGGATGTTGAACATTTCTTCATGTGTCTAGTATCTTTTCCTTCCTTGATCCTGTAAACCATTGGAATGGGTGTATTACAAACATGTTTAGAATTATAGATTATTTGAATTCTAACCTAACTACTTTGCTTCCTTCCTTCCTTCCTTTCTTCCTTCCTTTCCTCCCTCCCTCCCTCCCTCCCTCTTTCCTTCCTTCCTACCTTCCTCTCTCCCTACCTTCTTTCTTCCCTCCCTTCCTTCTTTCCTTCCTTCTTTTTTTTTTAATCTTTCAGAGCTCTACCATTTGAGCCACATCTCCACTTCCGGTTTTCTAGTGGTTAATTGGAGCTAAAAGTTTCATGGACATTCCTGCCCAGGATGGCTTCAAACCATGAGCCTCCTGAATAGCTAGAAATACAGTTGTGAGCCACCAGTGCACAGCTTGCATAATTCTTAAATAAATTGGCTACTTAAATATGTCTATCATCCTGAAGCGATCTGAAGGTATTGACAGCTTCGTGAAGGTACTATCAAAAGCCTTCCAAACCAAGCAACACCGGTTTGATACAGCATGTTTGTTGCTTGGAGGATTGTCATTGATTCCTGGAGCTCACAGCTCATTAAATGGGAAGAAGAAAGATGCAGGAGATGAAATGTAAGAGCAAGTACATAGCAAATATCTCAGCTTTGATATTAAAATGAAGTTTGGACTCTGTAGCAAAGGAGTACTTATGGATGTAAAACTATGTTTTGTGAAAAGATTTCCAAAATGAGTAACTATTTGATGCAAATCATTTAAATAATCTTAGCTGATATTGTAAGACATTTGCATTTTTGAAGCCCACAATTTCATCTTAAAATGTTTTTTAAATCATTCCAATATCATCAAATATATCATAGATTTTATGAATCAGGTATAGAGAAAAAACAAAATAACAGAAAAAGGATAAAAGAATGCTTTGCATTTGACCATTCTAGGATGGTATTTATTAGTTTAGAGTAAATCTTTTGAGTAGAGTGTATCTATTTCCCTGGGGTCAGTGCATCACAGAAAGCTGGGGAGGAAAACACACAGAACCTGACAGTGGATTTCCATTTGTCTCATGGGAAATGGTGCTTTAAATTTTGTGACAAAGTCTGATACTGTGATGGAAATTTGATTTTTATGACAGTACTACCAAATTATCTTTCTCAAAGCAGAAAAAAAAATGTGTCCCTTTCAGGATGTTTTTTGTCTTTTTTTTTTTTTTTTTTTTTTTTTTTGGTACTGGGGATCGAACCCAGGACGTTGCACTTACTAGGCAAGTGCTTTTGCCACTGAGCTACATCCCAGCCCTCCTTTCAGGATGTTGATGAAACTTATTATTAGGAGATAAGGAAACATGACTGCTTGTTTTCATAGTGTTAAAAACAGTGATGTTTACTCTATACACTTAGGAGTTACACTTTGGTAATATCATCCCACATTGAATTATTGTTTTTAGTTGTTATTGTTTTCCTAGCTGTGCTAGTTTATTATGTTGTCTATCTTCCTTTATTAAGAGAGAAAAATAAGAGAAAGAAAATCATTTATAATCTCAGTAAAACAAGATAGGAAAGATAGAAATCATTTATAGTAATGTACATTAGGCTTTTAGAAGATTTTTTATAGCTCAAAAATTGTATCCCAGTACATTTTAATACTTTTAGATTTAGAAAAGTATAAATAATATAATTAAACATTTGATGCAATTATGAGGAGCAAAACTACTCAAATAATGTATCATTTCTGAAAGGCAGACATTGTAAAACACATCCTCACTGTCATATAACTTCTCAAAATCTGATCAACTTAATTGTTTTATTGTTAAAAGTACTTTATTTGTACACATTTAACACATGGGAGCTGAGGAAGCTATGATTTTTCTGGATGTATACAGATATATTATAGCATGCAAACATAGGTTTTCCTGCATGCCAAGTACATAGGAAAGAAATAGTGACAATGGGCATATTTCAGAAAACTTAGAATAGAGTTGTGTAGGGCCTATTTTAACTAACTATTAATTAACCATTTCCCCCCTCTGGATTTGTTTTCGAATGATTTCCTTTCAACATGTTACTTTGTTTTCAACATATAATTTGATGAACCAAAAAATATTCATTTGGGATCTGGGTTCACACCTATAATCCTTACCCCCTAGGAAGGCTAAGATATGAGATGTGAGGATCCAATTAACCAGATAAAAGCCAGAAGTTGAGATGTGCCTCAAAAAACTACATGAATATGCAAGGTAAGGGTTTAAGCCCCAGTAACACACACACAGACATCCCCACAGGCAGACATATATATTCATTCAGTATGTATTCTTTATACAAAACAGTCTCCCTTTCTCTCTCTCTCTCCCCCTCTCTCCCTCCCTCCCTCCCTCCCTCTCTCTCTCTCTCTCTCTCTCTCTCTCTCTCTCTCTCTCTCTCTCTCTCTCTCTCTCTTTCTCTCTCACACACACATACACACACACGCACACACAAACATTTGGGAGAGGAGGCTTGTACTGGCATTTGAACTCTGGGCCTTGTACTTAGTAGGCAGACACTCTACCAGTTGAGGACACTTTCATCTCACTTGGCCTTGAAATTATTTTACCATAGGATTTTACACATTTTCCCTGGGCTTAGTCTCAAATCTTGATTACCCAGCCTGCATTCTTCCTGTAGTTCATGCATATTTTAACCCTCACCCTCACCCTCAACCCTACCTTTCTTAGATTTTTTTTCTTCTTAACTTTAGATAAATTGGCTACAGGAAATAAAAGATGGATGAGTATCAGACTACTGACACACTTCTGAAAATTTGTTAAAATGTTATGTCTTCATAATTTAAATTTTATGTAAGATGTTTATTATATACCATGACCTTAAAATTTAAATAACAAAGTGTCAACATCATTGTTACTTTTGCAGTAAATTTTTATTTTCTTTTATTCATGCCTACTTCTGTTGTTGTTGTTGTTGTTGTTGTTGTATGTTGTGAGGCTTGAACTTAGGGCCTGGGAGATGTCTTTGAGCCTAAGGCTAGCACTCTATCATTTTAAGGAACAGTGCCACTTCCAAATTTTGAGTGGTTAATTTGAGTTGAGAGTCTCATGCCCCATGCAGCCTGGGCCAGCTTCAAATCATGATCCTCAGATCTCAGTAGCTAGAATTAGTAGGTGTGAAACACTGGCAACTGGCTTTATGTTTACTTCTTAAACTACAGTAGTCACATATGCATTTTCAAGCATCTTGAAGAAATAAGTCAGCTATAAAAAAATCCTCAAAAACTGTTTCTAATGTAGCATAATGTCACTTTGTAATTAAATATTTCTTTGTGAGTTACTATTTTTTTAGATTTAGATGGTACTGAGGGTCCAATCCATGAGTTTCTAAGGCTTAGACAATTGGCTCTCCCACTGAGCTGAACCTCAATCCTATTTCCTTTTGCTTTTATGTACATGAGTGACTAGTGACATGACATTTGCTTCTTCAACATACAGATTTTTTGGTTGATATTTCCAGCCCAGGGTGGGGAAAAAAGAATGACCTGACCCATGTGATTTTGGCTGAGTGATTAAACCTGAGTGCTGGAGTCTTACAGATGCTTAGCAGTGAAATCACTTCGATTAGTCTAACAACTTTGGTTTAAAGCCAGCTGGATGCCCCAAAATCTTGACTTCACTTTTGCTGTGACTGCAGTACAATGAAGACAGATGGTTCAAAGCATTGTCATTAAAAGTTCACAACAGAGTTGCATAGTGGTTTGGCTACTGTGAATGAGAAATAGACTGAATGAATTATGGCACATGAACTTAATCAGTTTCATCTTGTTTATATCCAGGCACCTCTCCAACTCATCAAGGTCATTTGGAATTTCAAACCAGCTTTTAAATGTGCTAATTGTCCTACCAAATCGGTGTCATCAGCAAATTTAATAAAGATACACTTTGGTTCATCACCCCAATCATTAATTTAAAAAATGTTTAATAGTAGCTAAGTAATGGCCTCAGAAAAACATGCATAGCACTTAAAGTTTCAAAAGTTGATACTGTATCTCAAAATTTCTTACCACTTGATGTTCCCCTCTGGTTAAACAATATATATGTGTGTGTGTGTGTGTGTGTGTGTGTGTGTGTGTGTGTGTGTGTGTGTGTGTGTGTGTGTGTGTGTGTGTGTGTGTGTGTGTGTGTGTGTGTATAAATTATCATAACAAGTTCATCTGTGTATAAAAGCTAGTGTCAGACATTTAGATCTCAGAACTAGAAAGAAAGGAATACATCTACAGTATTTCTTATTGACATTTTAGCTCAGTTTAATTTTTATTTGAAATGTCTAAAATTAAATTATTCGAGTCTCAATCTTATTTTTTTCTCTTATGTAACCTCTTTTTTTTAGAGATTAGTTTCATTGAAGTGTTTGGCATTTTTGTCTTTTGCCAATGGTCTTCCTTCAATCAGGTATAGCCTCAACCCAGACCTTCTAATTCCTTTGATTACTCAACCCATTCCTCCTCAAACTCTCAAGAACGCACAACTTAGTATTTCTCATTAGGATGCTATTACAATATTTTTCAACTATCAATATAAAGCATCTTACTATAACCACCACTGGGTACTAATCTGTCTTTCTAATTTAAAAAGTTCATCTTTTTTTTTTTTGTTTTTTATTGTGAAAATACCATACAGAGGGGTTACAATTACATGAGCAAGGTAATGAATACATTTCTCATCAAGCATTGTTGCCTCCTCCTTTGTTTCCCCTTACCATCCCATCCTATCTCCCTCCCACACATCCCCAACCCCCACCCCTTGGCGCCAAAGTTGTAAAGTTCGTTTTTCAACATAACATTTTGTACATCTCATTGTTGCAATGGGTCCACCTGTATGCCTATTTAAATAATTTGTTTTTTCCCTTCTCCTCCACAAATTATACCAACATCAAATACAGTGAAAGCAGGGGTTATACCGTGGGGGAGGAACATACAAAGCAACAAGGAAATCATCTTATAAATATGTTAGAAACAATAGCAAGAAAGAAAAAATTATTTGAGTCATTATCTTTGGGTTCATTTCGCCTTATATCAACTTATCTGACCGTTTCTGCTTGTCTCAGACATATACTAGTTAGTGCAAATAAGGGAAACCATGGGACCTATGTTACTTTGGGCCTGGCTTACTTCCCTTAATATAATTTTTTCCAAGTCTTTACATTTCCTAACAAATGGAGCAATGCCATTCTTTCTAATGGAGGCATAGAATTCCATTGTGCATAAAGACTCCACATAGAGTTCCACAACCCTGCAATCCCAATTTTGGGCATTTACCCAATGATCACAAACAAGATCATACTAAATCTACCAGCACAACTATATGTATTGCAGCATTATTTACCATAGCTAAGATATGGAACCAACCCAGATGCCCCTCAGTAGATGAATGGATCAAGAAAATGTGGTGTATATATACAAAAAGTCCATCTTTAATAATACTGTTGCATAATTCTCTACCAAATCTGCAAACTGTGTCATTTCTTACTATACCCATTTCCCTTAAATAAACTTTCCTCAGCAAAGTAACAAGGTAATTGTATAACTTATGAAATATTTACTGAGTCAAATGAGAAAAATGTTCTAATTTTCATTTAATGATATCTTCATTCCATAGTTAAATGTAACACATACATGTTAATTATAAAAATAAAGTGTTATGCATTTTTTAAAGCCTCCAACATTCAAGGAGGTATATGTAAATATACAAGCAGAGAACATGAGTAATATCTGAAACAGATTTTTTGTTTATTCATATTTAATAATGTCTTTATTTGCTTTCAGTTAGATATAAGCTGTGATTTCAGTATAATCCTGGAAAACTGTCCTGGAAAACTAACATCACTGTTTTGTATTATTGTTATACTAAATGTGACATCAAATTCAGCACAAACCTATTTTTCCATATTCTTTCACTTCAATCGAGTTCTAGTCCTTTAAATGCCTTCATTGAATTGTATGTATTTAGAGTACATATTTAATATATATTTTTAAAATTTTACTAAAACTTATGGAAACTTCTCTTATGCAAGCCTCTTTCTCTCCTCTCTCACCTCTTCCTCTCTCTTTCTCTCCCTTATTCCCTTCCCCCACTCTCTTTACCCTCCCCCTCCCCTCCTCTAGGTACTGTGAGTTAAACTCAGGACCTGGGCTTGCTCACTTATGGCTGTTACTCTACCACTTGAGCCCCACCTCCAATTCAGCATTTTGCTGGATAATTTCAGATGGAGTTTCACAGGCATTTTTAGCCAAACTCTTGCGAAACCACAATCATTGAGGTCTCAGAATCTCAAAGAGCTAGAATTACAGATGCAAGCCACTGGCACCAAGCCTGAGTGTGTCTCGTTCTTTGGCTTTGGCTTCAGTTGTGAATGCTTGGCTTGGTCACTTTCTTGCAAGCCACTTACAAGATTCCCAGCAATGAGAGCAGAGGTAGAATTTTCTGCAAGGGTGGAAGGTGCCGGAAGGAGGATGGCTTGGTTTGGTTGCGGATGTTGGAAAAGTTCTAGCAGAAAATGATTACAATATGGGAAGACGACTGCTAGCTTCTGCCTGTGACCTAAATGCAAATTTCTTTGAGCAGATGTGGGAAATTAGTAGATTTTACCCAGTATGATGATTCAATAGTTCAATCTGCTCTTCGTAAGTATAATTCCGCATAAATGCTGCATTAAATGCCTAGCTGTGATCCTCATGTGCTGCAGTCAGTTCCAACTGCCCTTGAGACAAGACATCTGGGAATATAGGTGCTTGAATTTGCATGCTTAATCTTTCTTCTACTTTCCAACACATTGAGAAGCATACAACAAATATGTACTTGTGTGCATGTGCACACACACACACACACACAGAGCTAGGATAAAGTACATCCTCTGACTCTGTCTGACTATTTTCTCCCTTTCTTTTTCTCAACGCTTTACCCTTCCCTTTTTCTTCTTCTGTTTGTATAAATATTTACATATATATGAAGGAAACACACATAATATAAATTCCAATAAATCTGTCAAAACATTTGCACATATCTAAAAACTTAAGTATTAGATTCTCAGTTTTTTTTCTTATTGGCTGTGAAAGTTATATTGCCATAAAAGAAAGTAGAATCCTAATAACAAAAATCCAAGTAAAATGGACACTATTTAGAAATAGACACTATTTAGAAAAACTAAATTTGAACCTCATCATTGTTTCACAAAATAACCTTATCTTGTGCTGATTTGTAAGAGGCAAATGTTTCACTGAGTTTTTTTTTCCCTTTTAATGAGGTTTTGGGTGGGATGTGAATTTTCTTGTCTTTTAATTTTTATAGGATATTTGCCATTCAGATGTGTATGTAAATACATACTTAAATGAAAATATATATTACTTGCTACCTGTAATACTTTCTCCTTTTTCTTAATCCCAAGCCTAAGCAACTGTTTAATTTCAGCATTTTGTTTTGCTTTGATGGTAGTGGGATTTAACTTGAGTGCCTTTACATTTACCATGCTGACACTCTACCTCTTGAATTACATTACCAGCTCCACTTCTTCCTTGGTTATTTTTTTTTAAATTTTTTTATTGTAAAGATACTATACAGAGGGTTACAGTTACATGAGTGAGGTAATGAGTACACTTCCTCTTGAGCATTGTTACCCCCTCCATTGTTTTCCCCCTACCATCCCCTCCCTCCCTCCCTTCCCCAAGGTTCTTTTTTTTTTTTGATTGTGATTAAGTGATTACTTAATTTCCGATAATTCACAGTATTGTGGAATAATGATGCTCGTTTAAAGTCACAAGTTCATTCTAACTTTCCTGGAGCAAATTGTCTATCACAGTCTGTAATATATAACGGTGCTCACATGTTATATACAATATATGTGATCAGCAGCATGGGGATATTTGGTAGTGGTTCAACCAGATGAGTGGGAGTTCTTTGTTTCTTAAGTCCTGTTAGTTTTGTCATATCACCTAACATTTTGGATTTATCATCCACTTATCAGGGAGACCATGTACTGTTTGTCTCTTCGTTCTTGGCTTACCTCGCTCAACATGATTCCTTCTAGCTCCATCCATTTCCCTGCAAATGCCATTATTTTGTCATTTCTAATGGCTGCATAATATTCCATTGTGTATAGATACCACAATTTTTGGATCCATTCATCTGTGGTGGGGCATCTAGGTTGTTTCCATATCCTAGCTATTGCGAACAGTGCTGCAATAAACATGGAGGTGCACGTGTCCTTGTATATTGGTTCCTGTTGTTCAGGGTAGATGCCTAGAAGTGGTATGACTGGGTCGTAAGGGAGGTCAATCTTTAGCTTTCTAAGGACCCTCCAGACTGCTTTCCAAAGTGGTTGTATGAGTGTACATTCCCACCAGCAGTGTAATAGCGTTCCTCGTTCTCCACATCCCCTCCAGCATTTGTCGTTGGCTGATTTGTGGATGTGGGACATTCTGACTGGGGTAAGGTAGTATCTCAGGGTTGTCTTTATTTGCATTTCCTTCACCACCAGGGATGATGAACATTTCCTCATGTGTTTCTTTGCCATTTTTATTTCTTCATTTGAGAAGTCCCTCTTTAGTTCCCTTGCCCATTTAGTAATTGGTTTGTTAGGTTTGGGAGGGATTAGTTTCTTGAGTTCCCTGTATATACAGGATGTTAACCCCTAGTCTGATATATTTCTGGTAAATATTTTTTCCCAATTAGTTGGTTGTCTTTCTAGCTTGGTTGCGATAGCTTTATCTGTGCAGAAGCTTTTTATTTTAAGGTAGTCCCATTTGTCAAGTCTCTCTCCAATTTGTTGTGACCCTGGGACTCTGTTCAGGAAGTTCCTTCCTGTGCCTATTAGTTCAAGTGTCTCTCCTACTCTGTCCTGCAGTAGTTTCAGAGATTCAGGTTTAATGTTAAGGTCTTTAATCCATTTTGAGTTGATGTTGGTGCATGGTGATAGGCTGGGGTCCACTTTTAGTTTTCTGCATGTGGCTGCCCAGTTTTCCCAGCACCAGCGGTTGAAGAGGCTGTGTTTCTTCCATTGTATGTCTTTGGCTCCTTTGTCGAATATCAGCTGGCTGTAGGCCTGTGGATTTATTTCTGGATCTTCTATTCTGTTCCATTGGTCTTCGGGTCTGTTTTTGTGCCAGTACCATGCTGTCCTTGTTATTATAGCTCTGTAGTAGATTTTGAAGTTCGGCATGGATAGCCCTCCCATATTGTCTTTATCCCCTAGAATTGTTTTGGCTATTCTAGGTCTTTTGTTGTTCCATATGAATTTTTGGACTGTTTTCTGTATTTCAGTGATGTACGTCATTGGGATTTTAATAGGAATTGCCTTGAATTTGTATATTAGTTTTGGAAGTATTACCATCTTTACTATATTAAGTCGCCCTATCCAAGAGCATGGGAGGTCTTTCCATTTCCTACTGTCTTCTGCAATTTCTTTCTTTAACTTTTTATAGTTCTCATTAAATAGTTCTTTTACATCTTTGGTTAGGTTAATTCCTAAATATTTTATTTTTCGGGAGGTTATTGTGAATGGGGTTGCTCCTTTATTTCCCTCTCTTCCTGTACATTATCAGTGTATAGGAAGGCAACTGATTTTTGTGGGTTTATTTTGTATCCTGCTATTTTGCCGAAGTGATTTATGATTTCTAAGAGTTTGGGGATGGAGTTTTTGGGATTGTGGATGTATAGTATCATGTCGTCTGCAAAAAGGGATAGCTTAACTTCTTCTTTCCCTATGCGGATCCCTTTAATGTCTTTTTCTTGCCTTATTGCCCTGGCTAAGGGTTCTAGGACTATATTGAAGAGAAATGGAGACAGTGGGCATCCTTGCCTTGTTCCTGATTTTAGGAGAATTGGTTGTAGCTTTTCCCCATTAAGTATAATATTGGCTATTGGTCTGTCATAAATGGCTTTTATTGTTTTTAGAAATGTTCCTTCTATTCCTATTTTCTCCAGAGCTTTTAGCATGAATGAATGTTGAATTTTGTCAAAGGCCTTTTCTGCATCTGTGGCGATAATCATGTGATTCTTGACCTTGGCTCTGTTGATATGTTGGATTACATTTATTGACTTACGTATGTTAAACTATCCCTGTGTCTCTGGGATGAAGCCTACCTGGTCATAGTGAATTATTTTTTTTTATGTGTTTCTGGATTCTGTTAGCTAGAATCTTGTTAAGGATCTTTGCATATGTGTTCATCAAGGAGATTGGCCTGTAATTCTCCTTTTTTGTTGGGTCTTTGCCTGGTTTGGGGATGAGTGTGATATTGGCTTCGTAGAATGAGTTTGGGATAGCTCCCTCCTTCTCTGTTTCTCTGAAGAGCTTGAGGAGTATGGGTATTAGTTCTTGTTTAAAGCTCTTATAGAATTCTGCTGTGAATCCATCTGGTCCTGGGCTTTTTTTTTGTTGGAAGACTTTTGATAGCTTCCTGTATCTCATTATAGGATATTGGCTTATTTAATTGGTTAACTTCTTCTTTGCTCAGTTTGGGCAACTTGTATTTCTCTAAAAATGCATCCATTTCTGCCCGATTTTCTTCCTTTAGAGAGTATAGCTTTTGAAAGTAGTCTGTTAGAATTGTTTGGATATCTTGGGTACGTGTTGTGATGTTTCCTGTGGCATCCCTAATCCTATTAATATGGGTTTCCTCTCTTCTTTTTTTAATTAATCTAGCCAATGGGCCATCAATTTTGTTTATTTTTTGAAAGAACCAGCTTTTTGTTTGGTTTATTTTGGTTATGGTTTTCTGATTTTCTAATTGGTTAATCTCTGCTTTTAATTTGGTTATCTGGCTTCGTCTAGTAGCTTTAGGTCCCATTTTTTCTTGTTTTTCTAGCTGTTTTAATTGCAACATGAGATTATTTACTTGGTCTGTCTCCATTCTCTTGATGTGGGCACTGAGGGCAATAAATTTGCCCCTCAGGACTGCTTTTGCTGTGTCCCACAAGTTTCTTTGTGAGGTGTTTTCATTTTCATTGAGTTGTAGGAAATGCTTTATTTCTTCTCTGATCTCTTCTGTTATCCAGGCATTGTTAAAGAGTGTGCTGTTCAATTTCCATGTATTAGAGAAATTTCTGCGGTATGCTTTGTTATTGAGAGCTAGCTTGATTCCACTGTGGTCAGATAGGATACAGGGGATTATGTCGATACCATTCTATTTGCTTAAGTTCCTTGCATGAACTATGATATGGTCTATTTTGGAGAAAGTTCCATGAGCTGCTGAGAAGAATGTGTACTGTGTTGTTTTAGGGTGAAATACTCGGTAGATGTCAGTTAATTCCGCTTGAAGTATGGCCTCTCTTAATTCGGTAGCTTCTTTGCCAATCCTCTGGTTGGTAGACCTGTCCTTTGGTGAGAGTGGTGTGTTAAAGTCTCCTAGTATTATCGTATTGGGATCTATTTTATTCTGTAAGTTTGAGAGCATTTGTTTGACATATCTGGGTGCACCAATATTTGGGGCATATAAGTTGATGATGGTTATATCCTCCTCTTGGATTGTTCCCTTTATTAATATGTAGTGTCCGTCCTTGTCTTTCTGTACGGATTTTAATGAAAAGTTTATTTTGTCAGATATCAGGATAGCTACACCTGCTTTCTTACTGGGGGCGTTTGATTGGTAGATCCTTTTCCACCCCTTCACGCTGAGTTTGTTTGTATGTTTGGCTGAGAGGTGGGTCTCCTGAAGGCAACAGATGGATGGGTCTTGTTTTCTGATCCAGTCCTCAGTTCGTTTTCTTTTAATTGGCGAATTCAGCCCATTTATATTAAGAGAAAGTATAGAGAGATGCATTGTTGTCCTTGCCATTCCGTTTTCGTAAGTTTTTCTTCTTTCCTTTCCTCCTGTGCTTGCTCAGTTAGACTTTGAGTAACGCCTGTTTGGGGCAGTCCCCAGTTCCTGGTTGCTTTCTTCAGGTTGTGTCCCCCCTCTTAGAATTCTTTGTAATGCTGGCTTAATGTTTATGTATTCATTTAGTTTTTCTTTGCTATTAAAAGTTTTCAGTTCTCCATCGAATGTGAATGCTAGCTTTGCCGGGTATATCAGTTTGGGTTGGCAGTTATTGGCTCTCAGGGCTCGTATGGTGCTTTCCCAGGCTTTTCTTGTATTCATTGTTTGTGTGGAGAGATCTGCAGTAATTCTTATTTTTTTCCCATTGTAGTATAGCTCCTTCTTCATTTTTGCTGCATGCAGGATTGTTTCCTTATTATTCAGATCTATCATTTTTACTATAATGTGTCTAGAAGTGTTTCTCCTGGGGTCTTGCTTGTTGGGTGTTCGATAAGCTTTTGTGATGTAGTTAAGATGGTCGTTTTTGAGGTGGGGAAAATTTTCATTGATTATATTTTTAAATAGGTGTTGCATTCCCTTGCTCTGGAATTCCTCACCTTCGTCCACTCCAATTATGCGAAGGTTAAATTTTTTAGCATTATCTGCTTGCTCTTGAATATCCCTTTGGTTTAATTTGAGTGATTTTTCCATATCTGTCACTTTTTGGTCCAGTTGGTGTATTCTGTCTTCTGTATCTGACACTCTACCTTCCATTTCATTCACTCTGTTGACAGTGGCTTCTATTGTGGTTTGCATGGAGGAAATGGATCCCTTTATGGATTCAATGTTGGTTCTCAGAGTACTGATCTCACCTCTCAATGAGGTATGCATTACCTCTAATTTGGCGTTTATCTCACTTCTTACTGAGGTTTGTGCAGCTTCTATTTTTGCATGCATCTCTTGTTTGATACCCTGTATCTCTTTGGATAGTTCATCCTTGTGCTCTTTCAATTTCTGATCAATTTCTCGCTTTATTTCTTGAGTCATTGCCTCCAGCAACCCTTGGATGTAGCTTTTGTCTTTCATTCCTGCTTTGCTCCCACTGGGGCTCTCCCCTGCATGGCTGCTGGCTTTTGAGGTGAGCTTGCTGTCCTGGGTGGTGGTAAACCTTGTGATTTTTTTCTGTGATTTTCGCATGGAGGTTCAGGAGACTGCTCTTCAATTTTGTTTTGGTGTGTCTGTCTTTGCTTGGTTGCTGATTCTGTATTGGTAGAGAGAGTCTGTGCCTGATCTGGGTTCTGTTGGGAGCCTATTTCCAGCTGGATTCTCAGCTCTCTGCTGTAGATTGCTTGCAGTTCCCGCCTTTGGAAGGGTTGAGCAGCCTAGACTCCTTGTGTTTGCTCCTACGGGTGCTCTTGTGAAGATCAGATGCTCTGGATGCACTCTCCCAAATACTGGAGTCTGCTATGGGCTCCTGATGTGTTTTTGTTTGTTTGTTTTGGGCTGGTTGTGGGCTTGAACTCTAGGTTTGGGTGCTGTCCCTCAGCTTTTCAGCTCAAGGCTGGCACCCTACCATTTGAGCCACAGCACCACTTCTGACCCTTTTTGCTTTTGTGATGCTGAGGAATCAGATCCAGGGCCTCATACATCCAAGACTATCACTCTATTGCTGAGCCGCCTTAACAGTCTGAGCTCCTGCTTACTATCAGGTGCTGGCAGCCTGTGTTGCCCAATTCCCAGTCTAGGGTATATGGGTGGAGTTTTGGTGGGGTTTGGGCTTCTCTTGTCCTGGGCCTCCAGGTCTTTTGTTGTCACAGGCGTGCTTGCTGGGGAGTGTTGTTTCCTGGTTTTCTCCCCTCTGTTGAGGCGTATGCTCAGCTTTTTACTTCAATTGGGAGGAGTTGGTTGTGTTGTTCAGGCGCCGGATCCCCGGGCCTGGTTCCGGCCCCAGCCTGGAGAGCGCTAGTTAGGCCTGTGCTGATGTGTGTACCACCTAGGTTATGCAGCCTGGAGCGCACTCATTAGGCCTGTGCTGATGTGTATACCACCTAGGTTATACAGCCTGGGGGACACAGTTCAAATTTCTTCTACTGTTGCTAGTCTTGACCCAGGGGCGCTGTTCCTGGCTTGGGCATTTAAGCTCCCTTCCAGGGGTGCTCTTGCTCTAGCCTGGCCAGCTGAGTGTGCTCCATGGGCTGGTGGAGCTCTCAAACAGTTCCCAGTTTTAGTGGGTCCTGTGGTCCGGGTGTTGGGGTATGGAATCTAGGTCAGGGTCTGGGGATTCCCTCCAGCTCTGGTCTCCCTTGAGGGATACACTTCCCCTGTGGGGTACTCACCCTGGAGCTGGTTGTTTCTGTGTGGTGTAGGTTGTCAGTTGTTGTTGCAATCCGGGCTGGGTTGGGCGGTGGTGGCTCTGTGTGATTCGTTTCTGTCTCTGCCTCTGTCGAAGCTGTCGGGTCAAAAGTGTCCACACTCAGGCAGCTTCTTCGCGGTACCTCTGGGGCCCAAGCGGCCCAGCCAGGTCGCTGCGATCGCGATCAGGCAGGCGGGTGGTCTGCCAACAGGTCCCTTTGTGGCGCTGCTGCAGCTTTGGCGGGATGAAGCCTCTCTGCTCCGGTGGAGAGTGAGGGGGGGTGGGATCCTCGTGGAGACTCCCGGCTGGTAGGTTTCTCTGTTCCTGGCGAGCCACTGTTCTGCAAACCAGTACCTGGTGATCTGAAAGTGGCCTCCTGTGTCTCTGCTGTGACTCTGGGGCTCCCGCAGCCCCTGCCGGGCCGGCTGGCCGGCGGCTTGTCACACTGCCGCGCGGCCAGTAAAGGTTGGGGGAGGGGTCTTCGCTTTTCTCTGTTTTGAAATTCTTCTTTTCCTCTCTTTCTTTTTTTGTTATTCTCCGCCTCTGGTTTTTCTCTGAGTGTTCGTCTTTTTGTTGTTGTCCATCTCTTGGGGAGATTAAGCCTTGGAACTCGAACTCTCTTTTTGATTGGAGAGAGCTGTGGCGTTTCCCTACTGCTCCATCGCCATCTTGGTCCCCCCTTTCCTTGGTTATTTTTGAGAGAAGGACTTGCTTTCTGCCTGAGCTCATGCATAATCTCATTCCTAAAGTATAATCGCTATACTTTAGGCTTCCCAGCAATAGCTACAATGAGTTATATAAGTCACCATATACAGAGATAGGTTGAGAATGATGGTCACAAACGTTCCTGCCATGAAAGACTAGAATCTGAATCCTCCCAATCTCAGATTCTCAGATAGGAGCTAGCTTCGCCTGACATGTATACAGCATAGTGCCCAGCTATTAGATAACGAAGGGTTTTAGGAACTTTTCTGCTTGGGCTGCCTTTGAACCAACATCCTCCTCATGTCAGTCTCCCAAAAAACTAGAATTATAGGCATGAGGTGCCAAGCACAACATTTTCAACATTTATAATTAACAGAGTCATACACCTAAGATGTCTGATAAGTTTGGAGGCATGATATCTCTTTTAGACCATTCAGACCTAATTTTGGGGGGGGAAAACAATCTAGAATAATATTTCATAGACCATGTTAATTACTATTGGGTAAATCTGATAAAATATAAAGAAGGGATGAACTTGGGAAGCTGAGGGGTACATACATACCCAGATATGAGAATTCGAATAACCATGCAAGAGACTTTCCAGATTAAAATATTTATGAGCATTAAACAGCTTTTAAATCTCATAAATTGAAGGACATGATTGAAGGGCTTAGTTAAGTTTCAAGCATTAAAAAAAACTTCCAACTTAATGTGACTAAATGCAGGGATTAGTCAAAGTATTTTATGTCATTATTTTTGTTTTTGATAAATAACATGATCATGGTAAATTTTAGGTCAAAGTTAATCATTCTAGTTCCTTTGAGCTCCTATAACAAAATACCACAAGATGAGTAGACTACAACAACAAATAATTATTATCTTCTCACAATTGTAAAGCCTGGGAGACTGCAACCAATGTGTTAGTAAAGTTGCTTACATCTAGAGGCTTTCAATGAGAATCTCTTGCCCATCTTTCTTGGCTTGAGAATGTAGGCAATCCTTTGCCTTCCATAAAAAATAGACAAATCTATCCAAAACTTTCTATTTTCACAAGGCATTTTTCACTTTGACCTAAAACTCAGTGATAAATTCTATACTTTTATTTATTTTATGTTTGAACTTACTAGTACTTTACCTCAAGAGTCAGGTCATTTTCCTTTTTTTAGTGCTCTACCACTTGAGCTACAGCTGCATTTTCTTGGACTTTAGTAATAAATTGGGATAAGACTCTGACTGGTTTTCCTGCCCAAGCTGCCGTGAAACCATGATTCTCAGATTTCAGCCTCTTGATAAATTAGGATTATAGGCATCCATCACAAGTGCCCATTAGTATCTTTAAAAAAAAATCTACAATGACTGTATCTCCAAGTAAGCTCACACACTAGGGTTAGAATCTAAATGCATGCATTTTATAGAAGAATGTGTCTCAGCTCACTGAATAGAAACCACAGTGGCGCCATGAGACTTCCAGAAGTTGAGAGAAAAAATCATGGCTTTACATAAGTACATTAATGCTACAAAAATAATTTGAAAAATTATGATGATAGTAATGACCAGATATAAAAGAGTGGAAGTCAACTCAGTTTTACATGTCCATTTATTTTTGTTTTCTGAGACAAATTGGGTGAATTGGTAATAAATATTTTTACCCAGCAACATTGGCCATGAAAAATTTTATTTAATCCACTTGAGCTTTAGTGTTTGAATTTTGAAAGTGAAAATAGCCTTGATGCACATCACATTTGAAAACACTTAAAAAAAAAAGTATCTGAAGGAGACCTATATAATTATACCTGAGAAATAGTAAGATATGCTGGCAATAATGTTGGCTGATCTTATCATATTATTTCTGTAACAAATGATGTTCTAATTGGTATGGGTATGTTTAACCATAAAGATGGAATAATGTGTTTGTAAGGAATGATGCTGAAATCTCAGAGCCTTACCATACTAAAGTTACCATACTAAAGTTATCTATGCTTTATATTGACTTGCATTTCCTGTTCTAATTTGTGGAACATGTTAACAAATACACTGGCCTTGGGAGTCACATTAGGATGCTAGGTATTAAAATCTCTAATGAAAGAATCTGTTTTCCATAGCAATACATTTACATTAGTGTATTACTGATATGCACAAATTTCAAAGATTGATTATTACTGATTACAACAGGTTTATGCCAAGTTCTGTGGGTTAGAGACAATCTAGGATAAACTGAAGTGCTTAGTCGGCTGTTGGCTGATCTCAAAGTTGCATCTTTTTTTAATCTACATTCCATTATTTGGGCTGATTAGACAGTAATTGGATAGATTTGATAGGGTTTGAAATTCCTCATTTTTGTTTCATATCCCACCTAAGTTGTCCTAAGTATATGTTCATGACAAAGAGAAGGTTATACATTTCTTTTATAGTAGCAAAGCAAATGTTATTTCAGGAAAGGATATCCTGGAAATTCACGTTGTAAACATGTACCAAATAATCTACTGGTGGTAGTCAAAAGAGCTATTGCTTGAGAAAGAAAAATCAATGGAGAAAATGTGAAATTTCAACCTAGCTTTGTAGGGTTTCTGGAATTAAGACTTGTCAAATAAGAAATCATTCTGTTTAATTTTTTAATGTTTAGGCTGTTCTTTTTGCATTGTTTACAAAATACTAAATTCTTATTGAAAACTAAATTATTTTAAATTGTTGTATAACAATCACACAATTAATGGATTTTAAACAATATATATGAAGTTCTTTTCACATTTCTGTAAGGTAGAATTCCAAAAGGTAAGGAATTGGAACTATTATGTATCTTCCAATAATTCCATTCTCTTAAATAAGAGAAGATTCCCTATCCTTAACCATTCCTGCCCAAACTGCCGTCATTCCATGTTTTGTGTCCTTGACTTTTTTTCTCATTTCTGTTTGCTTAATCAAATACTTTTGGTTTTTTATTTCATTTTTAATTTTTTCCTTGTTCTGGGGTTGGAACTAAGGGTTTTGCCCTTTTTATATAGGTACTCTACAACATGAACCGTCAGCACTAAATCTCCTTTTTTTTCCCCTAAAATTTTATCGTCTCTGTTATAAAAATAATGTGATTATATTAGAAATATGTAGATAATAAGATACTCTCCCCCCAAGTTCTAATTGACTTTTGTTGACAATGGTACTTTAACCACTACAAAGAACATGCCCAGAAGTTTAAGTATGGAACTGGTTGTCTTTCCTAATGTGTTATTCTTCATCAAATACACTGGAGACTCAAAGGAAAAGAGGAAACTCTGAAGAAAGTAATTTTTTTCTAAATGTGTAATTCTCAGGCTTTGGATTCAAAAGAAAACTTTGGTTTTTCGTGTGTCTCAAGACTGCTAGTGTCACACAGTCACTACATTTGAGATCTCCTGGTAATCTAGTTGATTGAACGAAAATCATTGGAGGAAAGTTGGGGGAGATGAGAAGCTTACAATGGCCACACAGGGAGGAGAAAGTACTCCAGAGACTGGGCCTGCCAGAAGGTGTGACAGTAATTAGAAGAATGAAATTCCAAATTTTAAGGATAAGGCAAGATTTTGTGATTAGAATGTCATGGAAGTTTTCTTAATCCATGTGATGGTTAATAAGTATAAAAATAAAAGCTCTTGGGTGGCGATAAAGATAGTTCAAATTAGCTAATTGAACTAAACCATCGTGGAAGACAGACAGGGAGAACTAAAAGATGAAGCAGGAAGGAAACAGGTAAGTGCACATAAACTATGTCACAAATTATATCAATTTGCTGTGCACTAATTTGAAAGGCCACTTTTATTGAGTTAAAAGGACAGAAAGAAAAAAATGGTTTTGGAAGAGGTTTAAAGAATGTTCTCTAGACAAGAAATAATTTAAGAGTATGATCAAAGAGCTAAATTATGTGACTAAATCATTAAAGCTTATGTTAACTATTTAAAGACAGCAATAAAGAAGCCAGATAATATTGAATATATGGGTTGACATGAACATAAGTTTATGCATAAGTATATTAACATTTTGGATGTATGGCTTTTGTTTTGCTGATAAGTATGTATAATAAAAATGAGTACATAATTTTATACCCTATGAAGGTGCCCATTAGCCTTATGAACCGTGTTATGAATAAAGACAGTGTTGAGAACTTCAGAAATGAAAGATGACTCATATCTACACATATTCTTTACTTCCTCTAAAAATAGTACCATTGAAATATGAAGTGTTTATAAATTAATTTATATAAACAGTGAACTTAAATTTGCCAGAAAAATTTTGAATGGCCTGCTCAAAAAGATAGTAAAGTTTATGAAGAAATCCTCAAGTGTGAGATATGATAAGCAAGAAATTGGACATTCTCTGTGATAAAAAATGAACAGTCCTTTTCTTTCTTAAAATTATGATTTTTCTAGGTAAGTTAAAACAATTAAAGCAAACTTAGCTGTGTAAATACTGAAAATAAATTAAATTCTAAAAGCCTTAATTTACTCACTAGTAAGGTAGGGATAATGAAATACTTAAATCACAGCAGTAGTGAAGATTAAAATAAATAATACTTGGAACAAATATGAAAGTTTTAATAAGCATCTTACAAGAAGAAACAATGTTTTCACCATTATTACCATTGTATTATTGTGACATATTGGAAAAATTACCTGTGCATAAATTTTAAAAAACTGAAAATGCAAAAGAAAAAGAAAAGAGTGGAGAGAAGCAAAGCTGAGACAAGTTCCAGTGCAGAGTGCTGCCCTGCATTCTTAGTATGGCAAATAAAATTCACTAAGGATCAGGAGCTGCATGGAAAAAAAATAAGCTAAGCATAATTTGATGCTAGACAGCATCAGCCAACGAGCCAAATACATTTCCAAAAGTGGTTTAAACATTAACCTAATAAGCAATCTTGATAGCACTCAGGATTTTACAATGCACTGACAGAAGTCTATTGCAGAAAGAAAAGAGTGGGCCATTTGTCTGAGCATTAGCGCTGTCACTGCACATCCAATTCATAACAGATAAAGAAAAACCTTAATTTTATAAAGCATTGAAATCAAATTAAACAATACAACTAAGAGCCAATCACCCTTTTTTCTTTTAATCTCTATTGCAAGTTTAGAGAATCATGCCAGTGAGACAAGACAAACAATTGATTCTGAGGAATCCTCTCTCATCCCTGCCCCAAGTCAACAGTCTTCATATCAGTAATTGTGTCATGTGGCCACATGTGCATTATTAAGAACTAGATGAATTATTGACAATAAATATTATTATTGGATCCACAATACTATGATTATAATGAAGACCATCGTGTATCAGTATATAAGTATTAAATAAAAATACAGACACCTAGTAATATGAGTTTAAGGTCTTGGTCATCATAAGCTATACACTTTGGAAAGCAGTAGTTAATAAGTAATATTAACTACTAAATAGGACTATTTTTCTTTGAATATTATAATATGTATCTTTGAATAAAGTTAAAATTTGAAATACATATGTCTATATCAATAAGATAATGAAAGAAAAATCTGTCCTATTATTTTTGTATTTATTCACCTGAAGTGGTAGAATAAGAATATATGCCTGTATAAAGGTGGAAAAATTAGAACATGCAAGTTGTCTGAGTGACAAATCCCCAATGTATAAACAAGTTATTTATAATTTTCTGAGCAAATGGACTACTAAAACTATTATAGCTCAACTCAGCTTTATAGAATTGTTAGCAAAAAATACATCCCCAAATACTACAGTCATATGGTTGATAAGTAAAACTTATAAACCCAAAATATAAGAATTCATGTTACAAAGATTATCTTATACATCAGAATACCAATTTATTTTACATACCATAAATGACAAAATTAAGTATATAAATATTTATTTGTAATAAGTTTAACATAATATAGTATGTATAACTTATATAAATTTAGTTAAATCATTCATGCAATGACAATATTCTATCACATGAATTACAACATTCAGATTTATGGTGCATGGTTTTAAAACCCATATACATATAATGTGTGCAAATATTGTTTGTGTATGAGTGTGGATGTACTCTACAGTGATGATATTGTTATTTCATTTTGATTACATATTTAATTTATACTTATTTTTCTATATTTTTCCTATTTTTTCTATAAAAATTTGTTATAAATTAAATGCATTGCATTTTTTGAAACTTAGATTTGGACAAAGAAATATACATGTTGTATGTTTAAGATTTTAATATAGTTTTGCAAATATTAATCAAGAAATATGAAAGTGTTTCCAGGCTCATATTTAATTTAATAAAGTTAGTGAATAATAAATTGTAGGACCACAACATGATTTATCGAAATTACGAAAACTAATAAAAAATTGGTTTTCAATGGTGTAGGCATGAGAGTCTTATAAAAGATTGTCCATATTATATTTGTACATAGTAATTTAGTTATGAATTTTCATTATGTGCTGCAACAAAATGAATTACGATCATTAGGTCCATGAATATTAGAATTTAACCTGTGGATATTAACTTCTGGCCTCAGTGCTCACTTTTCTATTTCCAGTTTTCTCTTATTCACATCTTCTAAAGTGAAAGAGGAAAAACTCATGTCACATTATAATTCTGAAGACACAAGAGAAGAGGAATTGTTACCACTTGTAGGTCCCAAGGATGTAGTCATACATTGAATTTCTTTTAAATCCACTACTTCTACTGTCATCAAACATCTGTTTCTTTTACATTTTTTCTTCCGTTACATACTGCCTACATCCTGATTTAGTGTTTATGATTTTGTGATCAAGTGTTTATTCAAGCAGTCTTGTTTTATCTAAAATGCATCCTCTCCTAATGGAATAATTCAAGGTTCAGTTTCTTGGGTGATTTCATACCACAGAATAGAAGCTGCTTCGGATGTGTCCAGGAATAAGTGGCGTGAGTATGACAAAGGATAGACTATAATGAAGGCAGAAAGAAGAAGGATCCGACATTACACATGAAGTAACTGGACAACTGAAAAGCTATGGAAAAAATTGATTTTATATAATATAAAGTAAAAGAGAGACTGCCAGCTCCAATCCCAGCTCACTAGGGGTCAGGGAAATCTGAGGACAAAACCATAGGGTAAGTCAAGCAATCTGGTGGCAACAGATCAGCAATTTTAGCAACAGAACAAACCCACAGTTCTTACCAGCTTTAAATCCAGTGAGGACACCCAGCCAGCCAGTAATCCAGAATTAGAAAAGAAATCCATTTTGCTGCTCTCAGTATTTCAGGGAGCTGCAGGTGTCATCTCAAGAGAGATCTCATGATTTCAGACTGAACAACATCGAAATGTACTCATTTTTTTAATTGTGAAAATACCGTACAGAGGGGTTACAATTACGTTGGCAAGGTAATGAGTACATTTTTTTTCTTTCTTGTGATTGTTTTGAAATGTACTCATTACCTTACTCATGTAACTAACTGTATCGTCTCTGTATGGAATCTTTACAATAAAATAAAATTTAAAAAAGCAAAAGTTTGGAATGATTCCACAGAGTCAGTACTCCTCTTTTAATTACTTTTACTTTTGTAATCTGTAAAGTATCTTTATAGATCCTAGAGCCTTGTCATTGTCAGTATTTAATTACTCATGTTTATCATTTTAAATTTGCATGATTCCCTCATTTATGATATTGTCTAGATTCTCATCTGCTTGTTCAATGAAGTATTTCTTTTTCTTGTTGTTTTTGTTAAATATTTGATATTTGTGCTGCACCGTCACTCATAATAATGTACAATTGGCAAACTGAGGAAACTGACATATATTTTCTCTACTAGTCGGTCAATCTTTTGTTAATTAAAAACATCTATGTGCACTCTAGCTACATGGTAAATCCAGTTTTAGATGTGATATCTGAAGAGGACATTTGTCCATGACCCATCTCCCGTGCAGATCAAAATGTTGTAAGAGGGGGCTGGGAAGGTGACTCAGTGGTAGTGCGCTTGCCTTGCATGCCTGAGGCCCTGGGTTCGATTCCTCAGCACCACATAAGCAAAAAGAAAAAAGCCGGAAGTGGCACTGTGGCTGAAGTGGGAGCTGAGGGACAGCGTCAGGCCCCACAATCGGACCAAAAAAAAAAAAATGTTGTAAGAAACCAATAAATACTCACTGGAATTTGGATATTTATGTGAAATTATTATTTTGATTAGACATCTACTTTTATCCAGGTCTCACTGCTTATCTTATTGATGCACACTGAAATTAATATAAAATTTATATGAATTAATTTATAAAATATTATAGATTTCTTTTTCATTTGTCACCAAAATTAAGGATTTCTGAACAGGAAAAGCCAACTTTTCTAAGAGCATTAGAATAGATCTGATTTCTTCTCATTGGTCAAATGGGTTCCACTTGTGAAAAACCACCTCTAAATTGTCATAATCTCTGGTTTACTTCTATGCCACCATTATTTTCATAAATTTATTTTCATTTATACTACGTTATTGTGGTTTCATTGTAATTTATTTTGTGGAAGTAGAATAGATAATAATAGTACCAAACATGTACATGTGCAGATGTAGAAGTTTTCTATATGTTTGTGTATATATATGTATAAATATGAACATATTTTATATAAATATGTGTGTATATATGAACATTAATTCTGTCATATGTGTATAATTAATTTCTATATATCTAAGTTCCTTTATGAACATATGTATATGTTAAATAAATATATATTTATATATGTTTATAGATATACAAGTTAATACAGGGGTAAATATAAATATAGGTCTATTATACTAACACACATACACACAATATATATATATATATATATATATATATATATATACAAGAATACATATGTGTATGGGGGGTTGAATGGATACACAAATAGAGAATACACACAGGAATTGAGGTAGAAATATATATGTATGTATATGTATCTTAGCATCTTAGCTCAATGTCATCTGGGAGGCTCCTATTTTGAGAATTTCTTCTGTCTTCAAAGCTTCACTTGTCTGGGCAAGTTGGTCTGCTTCGCTCAGTCTATCAACTAAGTGTTAGTAGCATTCAGAAGTGTCTTTATGGAAACACACATAACAGTATTTTACACAATACCTTGAAACTACCTGACCCTATAAAATTTTTACTCAACATTAGACATGGCAGCCTGGATATATGTAAATAAAGTATATGAAGTGTTTGCAAAGTTTATTATACACATTATATTCCATGAAGTGTACACTGTTGTCATTCATAAAAGTCATATTCTATTGGTATTTTCAGCATTGCACACTGGAATTCTGAATTATCAAACAATAAACCATTGTTCCTAGGAAAATCTTGGTGAACTTGTGAAAAACATTTTCTTATTCAATCATAGGTTCATAGAAACCTAACACTGTAGTTTTGTAATATCCAAACTGAAAAAAAGAATCTTAGTCTCTTTGTGTTTCTTTTAATATCCAATATTATATATTATATACACATGTATATACATCTTATGATATAACATAGTATAATATATGTAATACCCATTATTGCATACACTAAATAATTTACATGCAATTTTTATCCATAAACTGTAATACAACCTACAATTTTTATCACCTTCAAAACTTACATGTAATTTATATAAAATGATCTAAATATTTAAATTAATGAAAACAATGAATAGTTAATATAATTATGAGAACCTTTTAAAAATTTCTCAAGACAAACGTGGTAAATAAAGGCACTAGAAATGTGCCACTTGGATTGTTTAGTTTTCCTGTAGTTGATATCTAAAGGGATTTGTTTGTTTAGAGGCAATTTATTTAGCTGCTCATGTTATACAAATAAAGAAACAAACAGAGCATGTATTTCTAGTCAGCAACTTCTGTGTCTGTGCAGGTGCTTTCTCTGTCTTTATCCTTCTGTAGCTGAGTTCATCCAGCTCCTGAGGGGGTGGTAATGTGCATAACTTGCATCAATACCAGCTCCAATCCAAAGAATGCTGCTTGTAAAATAACAGTGAATGAAACCACCTGCATTTAAGTACTTGATATTTTTGTAAAATACAGCAGCTATACTAAAAACTCAAACTGTTAGACTTGAATTCATTCGATTTTTTTTCTGTCTATTTTTATGGGGCAAAGGTTCAAACAAAAGCACAGTTCCTGTTTAATGAAAACAGCAGGCAATGCATTGCACAGAGAATTGCTCTCCTATTCCCATTTGAGAAACCTGAATTTTAAAGTTTTGCCTTGGAAATCATCATACTTTTTATTCAAATTGCAAATGCTCAGGTTAACAACTGTTTGAAAAATTGAAGGAGATTTCCAATTTGAAATTTAAATAAGAATCCTTTCTGTTCAAATTGGGAAAAGAATTTCAGTGAGATGTTTTTGAATTCTATATATAATATCATAAGTCTAAATGAGACTCCCCCTCCACAAAAGAATTTTATTCTTCCTTCCTTTCATCCTTCCCTGGCTCCCTTAGTCCTGCTGTCCCACACTGCTGTCTACTTATTTTTCCATATCTGCAATTCTTTCTTAATTACATTTAGTCACACAGAGTTCATCACATCCTTTCTTTATTCTTTGCAGCTATTCAATACATTTTTAATTGGATAAATGATTAGTATATTCCTCCTTGGGAACTTAAATATTTTTATATAAATAAAATTTTTCATCATAATGGGAAATATGAAATTGTAGAAAATGAAATATTAAAATAGCATGATTATATTATATGATGAATCTCTAATGAATTCCCAATAGTCATAAAACATTGACTGCCACTCAAGTGTGAGAATTACTGTTAGATATTTGTTGAATTTCCACTATACAAGAACACACAGATGAAGGGGAACAAATATCAATTTGAAATATTCAATTCTAATTCATTATATTAAAAAGGATTTAATTTCAAAAGTAAAATGAATAATCTGTAATGATTACATAGACTTATAGTACTTAGGAATCTTTAGCTATAAGTTTAAACACCATAGGATATCAATGCTTCGTGTTAGTAGGTGGCCAGATAAAAAAATACAAAGTGAATTGAACCTTGTAAATATATATAACATATTAAATATAAATGAATAACATTAAATACTGTGGAGTTGGTCTTGCATAAAAATATAAAATATTTTACATGAAAAGTTTATGGAATATTTATGACTATAGTAAATATGTTTATGGGATATATACAATTTACATCTGCAATACAATTTTTGCAGATTTACAGATGAGTTACATTTACATGACTAAGGAAAGTAATATATTTTATGTGGTATGGTCCTAGTCAGTTGGAAGTCTAGAATAAAAAGTATAGTGTTTTATTATGGTTGTCGTTGTTATTATTGTTGTTGTTGTTGAAAGAGAAAGCATATGACAATACTTATCTGGTATTACCATTTATTCACCATTAAATATCTCATTTTAATTTTTAGGATATATCAATATTGCATCTTATATATATTTTCTATTCCTTCTCATTATCATAAATAATGTAGTAAACAATATATCTTTATCAAAACATAACATATGTATATTTAAATATTTGACTAATGTACACATAATTCAAAAAGATGGCATATCAATATTATATACAGGATGAAATATGTGTTATAAATTGCATATGTGAGATTTTGAGTTTTAAGATGTACATTCAATTTTCCATGAATATAATATATAAATATACTATTTCCTTTGGTTTTAAAATATAGTTTAAATTAGTGATAGTTCAATTAGTACAGCTTTATAGAATGTGTTTCTAATATATCAACTACAAAATATGGAAATAATTTAATATGGAAATAATTATTTTAAAATATAAATAATTTAAAAGATAAGATCATCATCCTTATATAGTACTTAATTTGCCAGTAATAAAGTGATATAAACTCTATTCTATTTTATTATTTTAATAGAAATAAAATTAACAAATTAGATGTTTAAAAATAATTTTATCGACAATTTAGTAGGTCATTCCAAGGAAATATCTTCAGGTTTCTTAGAAATTTATGATAGCATATATTGATAAAATAATATGTGTGAGTATAAAAACTTATGCATGCAACATCAAAACACATTTTATGAACTTCTAGCAAGAATCTACCATAATTCATATTTAAAAAGCTCTCAGAATATTTCTGAAATTGATTTTTTGTATATGATAATAGAAACTAAGTTTTAAAACGTATTTATGAAATGCTGGGGTCCTTAATGAAGTCATGATATGAGTGAATCACTTTAAGCAGCAAAATGATGGCGTTGTGATGGGCCATAAGAGTATCAGCGGTTACTTTGCATTAATTAGGTATTCACTACTACAGCAGCATAAAGTAGCAAAGATTACCGCTGATCGGTTTTTAATGTTTTTTAATGTAAAATTAGTGTACAAAGGGGTTTACCCCTGAAAATTTTTACTTTTATTTATTTGTTTATTTTTATTTTTTTGTCGGCCATGAGGCTTGAACCCTGGGTCTGGGCGCTGTTCCTCAGCACATCAGTTCAAGGCCAGCATTCTACCATTTGAGCCACTATGCCACTTCCCATTTTTTGGTGTTTTATTGCAGATAAAGATCTCAGCCTCCTGAGTAGCTAGCATTATAGGTATAAGCTACTGGTGCCCACCAATCTCTTAAATTCTAAGAATATGTCCACCACCACATGTATACCATAAGTCCTGCATTATTTACAGTCCTGCATTATTACAGGCATGAATCACTGGTGCCCAGCTTAAAAATCTAACGTTTAAATAATAAAATTAATTATGATTTTTAATAATAATGTATTTGATTTAAAAACATGTATTTACAAAAACAAATGTGTTTTGAATGCTTTCAACCTTAAATGCAGGGTTATAAAGAAACAGGCTTGCCATCTGTTCAAATACTTTAAAACCTCAGCCTTAGTTAGTGTAAGTGTAATTCATAAAAAAGAAAAGTCAAGATGTTTGAAGTTATTCAAGTATAGGACAAGTATCATTGACAATGTCATTTAGTCAATTTAAAATGTATTTCCTCAACTTAAAATTAGGAAATTTAGATTTCAAGAAAAAGAAAAGAAATTATGATGGTTAATGGCACCTCTTAGACTTCACAAAAATACACACAAACCCACATACATAGAAACTGGAAAATATGTCAGGTGCCAGTGGCTCACACCTGTGGCCTATGACCACACATATAAAACACACACAAAGTTACACAAACGTATCCACAGAAACACATAGCCACACATGTACAAACATGCATACACACGTATAAATAAATATGCCCTAAAATATGCATACAGCTATGCATCTGTGTACAATAGCACATATACATACAAACCTACACATACACACCTGTGCTTCTCAATGAAGGACAGAAAAAAGCATGTCAATTTGCACATATATGTATATTTCTACTCATGTTTTTAATCCACTTACTAAAAAGTGACTGTTAATTACTTAGACTAAATGTCATTTCAATTCTTCCCAACTGGTTGTAAAAGCCTCTATTAGAAACAGAATTTTGACAAATTCTATTAAATGATATATTACTTTCTTCCATAATGCCTCAATATTATTGCTGCTTTAAAAGCAGATATCAAAGATCATTTCTATTGGCTCATTACAATGGAGTAAGACATGCTCAGTTATTATCAGATAAACTCTCACAAGTTTCTCTTCAACAGCTTTCTTTAGCATAGGTTCTCCATATTGCTTTGGCCAACCATTTTATTATTTCTGTATGTATACCAGGATTTCATTTTACTTTGGGTACATAAATAATTACAAATTTATGGCAGTCTCTGTCACAGGTAATACCATTTGATGATTAGCAGGTAATCGCAGATATATGTATGAATATCTTTGCTCATAGTTAATGGCATAAATATCTCAACCGCAGTTGTTTGTTTAACGTTTTGCATTTGAACAGAATGTTGAAACTCTTGCTGAACTAACATACTCTTGCTGTGGAAAGAAACTGAAGCCATCCAGAATTGTTGAATGTACACATTCTCTTCATATTTTGAAGAGTTGGGGGGAATTTTGATCAGTTTTGGTAGCATGCTCAGTTGATTCCTGACCAATATTTAGAAGAAACCAGGTGCGATTATATTTTAAGTCAAAATCATTTACATTCTTTTAGAAGGTAAATTTGTACACTTACACACTCATGTACCTATAAATGAAGGTACATATGCATGTCTATGTATATATGTGTTTTCATGTGAGTATGTGAATAAGAAGCTGTCAAGGAAACACAGAAAATCATAATCGATTCTTTTTTTCCCCCACAGTGAAGTGGGGTTTGTCAGGGATTTCTGTCACCAATTAAGACAGAGGAAAGCTTCAGAGTCCAATTACTCCAAAGTGACTGTACAGATTATATGCATACTTAATTTTAGTGAGGTGTTATAGAATATATTATTTGTATGCAACCTCTACCTTCACTTTCAATAACCTTCCAATGCATCAGTAGATGAATTAGAAAGGGAAAGGACAGCCTAATGAAGGTCATGCTGGAGAAAATCACTGTCCTGCCTTCACCAGTATATCATCCTTTATATATGTACGTCAATTCTAGAATTCTTCTAAACATATGCAAAATTCTCTTGTTCCATATTTCTTAGTGAATGCATTTTCTCTGTATATTATATGTTAATGAGAAAACCAAATGTAAGTAAATATATACTTAATATAGTTTTCTGATTCAAAGTATATTTCTATAGTTCAGTGTTTGCCTAGTATGTGCATTTGTGAAAATTCCAAGGAAACACACACACACACACACACACACACACACACACACACACACAATTTAATATATGAAATGAAAAGTGACTGTGATTCACACAGTATATTTTTTGTTTTTTTTCAAAATGACACATTTTACCGTATCAAATACAGAATAGTTCAATTATTTAAAAATCAAATTTTAGTCACGTTTTATAATTTATGATCATTTTCACACTAACATATGAGCATAGTATATAACTATAATTTTAAAATATTATATTAACATTTTAACTTTTTATGTACGATATCAATAAAAAAAACAGTGTATTTTGTTCACAGGAGCAATTGAAAAACATTTTAATACCTAATGGAAACATAGGCCCCATGGTTTCCCTTTTTTGCAATAACTAGTATATGTCTGGGACAAGCAGAAAAGGTCAAAAGCTATGTATATATGAACAGATAAGATGATGTTAAGCAAAATGAACCCCATGATAGGGACACAAGTATTTTTTTCCTTTCTTGCTATTGTTTCTAACTTATTTATAAGGTACCATGTGATTTTTTTGGTTGCTTTTGATATTCCTCCCCCAAGGTATAACCCCTGATTTCACTGTATCTGATGTCGGTATAAGTTGGGGAGAGTAAGGGAAGAAACAAAATGTTTAAGTAGGGATACAGGTTGACCCATTGCAACAATGAGATGTACTAGAGCTATGTCAAAAAATGAACTTTACAATTCAGGCAGTGATGGAGGTAGGATAGTTGGGGAGGTGGGAATGAAGGGATGGTAGGGGAAAAACAAAGGTGGAGGCAACAATGCTTGATAAGAAATGTATTCATTAACCTGCCCATGTAACTGTAACCCCTCTTTACAGTATCTTCACCATATAAAACTTACTTAAAAAATTGTGCTATATTCTATGTTAGAGCTCAGCCTTTTTTGTCCTTCCTTCGTTCCTTCCTTCCTCCCTTCCTTCCTTTTGTGTATTGAGGATCAGAGTTACTGAGTCAGGGCAAAACATTTGCTTAATTGGCACTCTTTCCATTGAGCCATGCCTCCAGCATTTTTTGATTATTTTATTATATGGGGTTTAAGCTGGCTTCAGAGCTCAACGTACTGATAATCTGGGCTTACAAGCAATGGACAGAACTCTACATTTCTGTTTTTATGACATACATAATGTTAATTACAACTGAGTCACTGAATATTCAAATCTTTTAAGTTATTTTTAGGTAGAAATTCTTGATTCATTTATGCTGAGAAAGTGCCATAATTCCATTTCCCTTATTTAGTTGACTTGCTGTTTTAATTAGCTATTCAGGCATATGAAACCTCAGTTTTTTTTGCAGCTCAGGTGAGATATACAAAATGTGTAATAAATATTTTTAACATTTGCTTCTACATTAAAAAATAGTGTTCCTATGAGTTACGTTCTTTTCTTTTTGTGAATCATTCACATAGATCCATCCATGGTCTTATATTCATTTATATCTAGAAAATAATATCTACAAAATTCTGAGCAGTGTTGCTGATTTTTGTTTCTTTATCAAGTAGTGCAGAATGAAATTCAATACTATTTTATTATCCCAATTATTTTTTTAAGATAGTATTTTTTTTATTGTCAAGGTGAGTTACAGATTGGTTACATTTACAGAAGTAAGGTGGTAAGTGCATTTCTTGTCAAACATTTTACCCCTTCCTTCATTTTTCTCTTACTTCCCTCCCCCACCCCACCCCTCAAGTTGTACAGATGATCATTTCCAACATATTGTCTTGTGTATATTGCTCTTGCATTAGTTCTTTGTCTCACCATTCTGTTGTTCCCCTTCCCTTTCCTAATTCAAATAAATGTATATATAATACTAAGATACCAAAATCTAATACAGTTACAACAGGGGACAAATGTAGTGGGAAGAACATACAAAAGAAACAAAAAAAGTCACGTAGACATTAAAAACAACAACAACAAACACACTTCTAGTGTTCATGTCTTGGAGTTCATTTCACTTAGCCTCATCTTCTATGGGCATACATACGTAGCTATGGAGCCATCTTGTTTAAACTGCATTATTTGAAACACACATACATGCCTATAGGTTTGTATACCTCTCCCCCACAGATAATTATAATACTACCATTATACTGTATTTTAGGTAGTATGTTTCAGTTTTTGAGGATTTTCTCTTCATGTCTTTTCAGTGACTAGCAAATTTCCAAGAAATGCTTAGAAATTATTTGAAGAATGAATGACAAAAAGTGAAATGAGCTAATATTTTTGTGAATATCATATGCACATGTCTTTTAGAATGTATGCACAAAGTTTTTCTCTAAGAGATGTGTCTTTGTGTTTTGTTTTTATTTTATTTTATTTTATTTGTGAACATACTGTACAGAGGACTTACAATTACATGGGCAGGATAATGCATACATTTCTTACGAAGCATTGCAGCCTCCTCCTTTGTTTACCCTTCACATCCCTTACCAGCCACCCGCCTCCCCCCCATCACAATCCTATTCCTTCCCCCCCCCCCCAGCACCGACTTTGTAAAGCTCATTTTGGACATGACAACTTGTACTTCTCATTGTTGAAACAGGTCCACCTGTATCCTTAAACAACTGTTTTTTCCCCATCTCTTCCACAAGTTATACTGACATCAAATATAGTGAAAGCAGGGGTTATACTGTGGGGGACGGACATACAAAGCAACAAAGGGATAATCTTATAAATGCGTTAGAAACACATGCATGAAAGAAAAAAACATTAAAATACACATCTAAGGGTTCATTTTCCTGACATCACATTAACTGACCTTTTCCACTTGACTCATACATCTACTAGATATTGCAAATAAGGGAAACCATGGGACCTATGTTTCTTTGGGCCTGGCTTACTTCACTTAATATAATTTTTTCCAAGTTTTTCCATTTCCTAACAAATGGGGCAATGTCATTCTTTCTGATGGAGGCATAGAATTCCATTGTGTATATATACCATATTTTCTTGATCCATTCATCTACTGAGGGGCATCTGGGTTGGTTCCATATCTTAGCTATGGTAAATAACGCTGCAATAAACATAGTTGTGCTGGTAGCTTTAGTGTGGTCTTGTTTGTAAACATTTGGGTAAATGCCCAAAAGTGGGATTGCTGGGTCATAGGGGAGTTCTATGTGAAGTCTTTTGAGGAACCTCCATACTGCTTTCCAAAGTGGTTGAACAAGTTTACATTCCCACCAACAATGAAGTAAATTTCCTTTCTGTCCACATTCCCTCCAGCACCTGTTGTTGTTAGAGTTCTTGATTTTTGCCGTTCTAACAGGAGTGAGGTGATATCTCAATGTTGTTTTGATTTGCATTTCTTTTATGGCTAGGGATGTTGAACATTTCTTCATGTGTCTATTGGCCATCCTTCTTTCTTCTTCAGAGAAGTTTCTCTTTAAGTTTTTCGCCCACTTATTTATTGGGCAGTTGTTTCTTTGAGGATATTTTAGATATGAGACCCTTGTCCGCTGTATGGCTAGTAAAGATCTTCTCCCAATCCGTGGGTTTTCTATTGATCCTGCTAGCTATGTCAATTGCCCTGCAGAAGGTCTGCAATTTTATGCAGTCCCATTTGTCCAACCTTTCTTTGATTTGTTGTGTTTCCGGGTCTCTATTCAGAAAATTTCGGCCTGAGCCAAGGAGACCTAGGGTTTCTCCTATTCCATCCTGTAATGTTTTCAGAGTGTCTGCTTTGAGTTCAAGGTCTTTGATCCATTTGGAGTTGATTCTGGTGCAGGGTGATATAGAAGGATCTAGCTTAAGTTTTCTTAGGAAAATTTTGCCAGCACCATTTACTGAAGAGGTTGTCTTTCTTCCATTCTATTGTGTTAGCTCCCTTATCGAAGATTAGATGGCTATAGGTCTGTAGGTTCATTTCTGGGTTTTCAATTCTATTCCATTGGTCCTGAGGTCTGTTCTTATGCCAATACCAAGCTGTTTGGATTACTATGGCTTTATAGTAGAGTTTGAAGTTTGGTATTGATATTCCACCAGCAGTGTTCTTTCCATTGAGGAGCGTTTTTGCTATTCGGGCTCTTTTACTTTTCCATATGAATTTTTGGATTGCTTCTTCTATTACCTTGAAGAATGAGGTTGGAATTTTGATAGGTGTTGCGTTGAATTTGTAGATAGCCTTGGGAAGAATTGCCATTTTCACGATGTTAATCTTTCCAATCCAGGAGCATGGGAGGTTTTGCCATTTTTTGAGTTCTGTTTTGATTTCTTTTTTTAAGGTTTAAAAGTTTTCATCATAGAGATCCTTCACTTCTTTAGTTAAGTTAATTCCTAGGCATTTTATTTTTTGTGGGGCTATTACAAGTGGAGTTGCTTTCCTAATTTCAACCACACTTTTCTCATTGTTGGCATAAAGAAAAGCTATTGTTTTTGGGGGTTAATTTTATAACCTGCCACTTTGCCAAAGTTTTGAATCAGCTTGAGTAATTTGGGAGTGGAGTATATGGGATTCTTTAAATACAAGATCATGTCATCTGCAAAGAGGGAGAGTTGTATTTCTTCTTTCCCTATTTGGATTCCCTTTATGTCTGCATCTTGTCTTATTTCTGTATTGAGGCATTCTAATACTAGTTTGAAGAGAAGTGGAAAGAGTGGACATACTTGTCTTGTTCCTGAGTTAAGAGGAAATGGCTTTAGTTTTTCACCATTAAGTATAATGTTGGCTGTGGGTTTGTCATATACAGCCTTTATTGTATTGAGGAATGTTCCATGGATTCCTAATTTTTCCAAAACCTTCATCATAAAGGGGTGTTGGATTTTGTCGAATGCTTTTTCTGAGTCTATTGAAATAACCATGTGGTTCTTGTTCTTGCTCCTGTTGATGTGATGAATAATATTAATTCATTTGCGTGTATTGAACCAGCTTTGCATCCCTGAAATGAATCCTGTCTGATCGTGGTGTATGATTTTTGGATGAATTGTTGAAGTCGATTGGCCAAAATTTTGTTGAGAAGTTTTGCATCAATGTTCATCAAAGTAATGGGTCTATAGTTCTCTTTCTTTGATGAGTCCCTGCCCGGTTTTGGGATGAGGGTTATGATGGCTTCATAGAATGTGTTCAGTAGTGAGCTTTCTCTTTCAATTTCATTGAAGAGTTGGAGGAGAATTGGTGTGAACTCTGCTTTGAAGGCCTTGTAAAATTCCGCTGTAAAACCATCTGGTCCTGGACTTTTCTTAGCTGGGAGGTCTCTTATTGCTGTTTCTATTTCAATGCTTGATATGGGACTGTTAAGATAGTTTAACTCTTCTTGGTTTAGTTTTGGCATGTCAATATTTGCTAGGAAGAGGTCCATTTCTGTCAAGGTCTCAAACTTATTAGCATAAAGTTTTGAGAATTATTCCCTTATAATGTGCTGAATCTTGGTTGTTCCCGTGGTGATGTTTCCATTCTCATCTCTGAGTTTACTAATTTGGGTGTGTTCTCTTCTTTTTCTGATAAGATTTGCTAAGGGTCTGTCAATTTTGTTAAGTTTTTCAAAGAACCAACTCTTTGTTTTGTTGATTCTTTCTATAGTTTTTTTGGATTCTAATTCATTTAATTCTGATTTAATTTTGATTATTTCTTTCCGTCTACTGGATTGGGGTTTATCTTGCTGCTCTTTTTCAAGGAGGTTTAGATGTGTCATTAAATTGCTAGTTTCAGATCTCTCCAATTTGTTGATGTAGGAGCTCAGAGCTATAAACTTGCCTCTGAGTACTGCCTTTGCTGTGTCCCAGAGGAGCTGGTAATTTGTGTGTTCATTTTTGTTGAATAGCATGAACATTTGAATTTCCTTTCTAATCTTTTCCATGACCCACACTTGATTCAGCAATGTGTTGTTCAGCCTCCATGTGATACCGGACTTTCTTTGGTGGCTTTTGGTGTTGAGTTCTAATTTTATTCCCTTGTGGTCAGAGAGAATGCAGGGTATAACTTCAATGTTTCTGAATTTAGACAAGTTGCTTTGTGGCCTAGAATGTGGTCTATTTCAGAAAACGTTCCATGTGCTGCTGAGAAGAACGTGTATTCTGATTCTGCTGGGTGAAATGTTCGGTAAATGTCAGTTAAGTCTAGTTGATCTATGCAGCTGTTTAGATATGCGGTGTCTCTGTTGAGTTTTTGCCGAGTTGATCTGTCTAGTGGGGAGAATGGTGTGTCAAAATCCCCAACAATTAATGTCTTTGGATCTATATGGGATTTGAGGGAAAGTAGAGTTTCTTTGATAAATTTGGGTGCTCCATTGTTTGGCGAATAGTTATTTAGGATTGTAATATCCTCCTGAAGGAGAGATCCTTTAATTAGTATGTAGCGACCTTCTTTATCTCTTCTCATGAATTTTAATTTGAAGTCTATTTTATCTGATATTAGGATTGCAACTCCCGCCTGTTTATGAGGGCCGTTAGCTTGGTAGATTTTGTTCCAGCCTTTAACATTGAAAATGTGTTTGTTTTTACGGGCAAGATGTGACTCCTGCAGGCAGCAGATAGAAGGGTCTTGTTTTTTAATCCAACAAGACAGTCTATGTCTCTTAATTGGAGAGTTCAGTCCGTTAACGTTAAGAGATAGGACTGAGAGGTATTTGGGAGTTCCTGCCATGTTATCTACCTTCTTGGGGGCTGTGAAAACTGGGTTCTTCCTATGGTTCTTGGATTCTCCGTTTGGGTGCAGTTTGTTGGCCTTTATTGTGGTCTTGTTGGTTTTCTATGTGTAGGACATCTTTAAGAATCTTTTGTAGGGCTGGTTTGGTGGAGATATATTGTTTCAATTTTTCTTTGCTGTGGAAGTTTTTTATTTGGCCTTCAGTTATGAAGGAGAGTTTAGCTGGGTGCAGTATTCTTGGTTGATAGTTGTTTGTTTTTAGGGCATGGCATACATCATTCCAGGCTCTTCTTGCTTTGATTGTCTCTGCTGAGAAATCTGAGGTGATTCTAATTGGTTTCCCTTTATAGGTGATTACCCTTTTCTCCCTGACAGCTTTAAGGATCTTTTCCTTGTTCTGAGTTGATCCTGTGTGTATTATAATGTGACGGTGGGATGTCCTATTCTGGTCTGGTCTATTTGGGGTTCTAAAGGCTTCTTGTATCTGAATAGGCCTATCTTTTTGCATGTTTGGGAAGTTCTCTGCTAGGATCCTGTTAAACAAATTTCCTAGACCATTAACTTCTGTTTGTAGGTGCTCCTCTACACCCATTATCCTTAAGTTAGGCCTTCTGATGGTGTCTTCCAGGTGTTGAATAGATCTATCATATTTCTTGGACTTGTCTTGGATGGTTGTATGTTCTTTCTCTATAATATCTAGGCTGTCTTCAATCCCTGAGATTCGATCTTCTGCATGGTCTAACCTGCTGTCAAGACTCTCTACTTTGTTTTTTATCTCTTTTCCTTCTAATTGGTCAGCTTTGATGCCTTCAAGTTCTTTGTTGAAGCTCTGTTTTAGGTCTTGTATGAATCTCTTTACTTCCTTAATTTGGTGTTCAGTGTTTGTCCTCAAATCACTTAGTTGATTGGATATGGTTTCTTTGGACTCCCATTCCTTCTGTTGGGTTCCATTCAGCATTCCCTTTGTGGTCTCCCTGACTTCCTTCAGCTCTTTGTTAATGGATTCTATGGATGCCTTTAGTGATCTTTGTGTGTTCTCTACCTGGTCTCTCAATTCCTGTATTACTCTTTGTTTAGCTTCCTCACGTTCGTGGGATTCCTGCAGTTCTCTTTGAGTGTTCTCAGCCTGCTCACGCCATTCCTCCCTTTCTCTTTGAGTATTCTCAAGTTGTTCACGCAAATCCTGTATCAGTTTTTGAGTAGCTTCCTCACGCTTATAATATTCCTGTATAAACTTCTGGGATGCCTCCTCTCTCTCCCTCTCACGCTCATACAGAGTCCTTTGTAAGTTGTCAAGCTTCTCATTTATCATGTTTGCCACCAGTGTTTGTAGAGCTATTTGGGAACTCTCCTCTGGATTGTTCATTATCTGATCTGACCCCTGATTATCAAGATTGGGAATTGAGAGACCCGAATTTGCCATTTTTCATGTGTTTTTCCGGCTTACTCTGCCCATTTGAGATGAAGATAGCACCAGTTTTGTGCTAGAACACTATCTTAAGGCAACCATCAACCAGTTTGCATTTGTACAGTCAATAGTCTACAGATACAATCTAGTTCAACAGATACATCTATTCAACATCAAACAACTATATTTTAAAGGACTTCGAACCGCAGAAAAGAATTTGGAAAACCAGAAATTATTAGGATTAGGGAGAGATGTGGGTAAAAAATAGGAATAGATTGGTGTGGGGAGGCACAGGGAGAGTTAACTATGTCCTAATCACAATGCAGGAAATGGGTTGGGTAGGATGCAAGTAGAGAGAGAGAGAAAAAGAAGAGAGGGATAGGGGAATGAAAAGAGACCAGAAAAAAATAGAATCGTAAAAATTAATGTTATTATAGAGATTAAAAGACCATCTATTTAGAGAGGAATGTGTAGATGTTGAGAGAAAGGAAGGGACATAGAGGAGATGTGAAAAACTTTAAGGATGGGAAAGGGAGAAGAAAGGATCAGAAGTTCAGTAGAGCTAGACAAAAAAACAAAAAGATAATTAAGAAAGAAAGAAAAAGAGAAAGAAGATAAGAAAAGAAAGGAAAACGCTCATTCACATATTCCTAAAATAAAAATTATAAGAGAAAGAAAAAAAAAGTTTTTGGAAATCAATTATTTTTTCAGAAGAGGCAAAAATTAGAGATTAATAAAAGTTTTAGAAGAGAATAAAAATATATATATATATATATATATATATATATATATATATATATATATATATAAGGTAACAAAAAACAAAAAACAAACCAAAAAAAAAAAAAGAAAAGAAGAAGAAAAAAAAAGAAAATAAAAAAGTCCTTTGATTTTGGGGGGGGGGGGAGGGGTGGGAAGAAACCTGTATCTTCCTTTTGTCTGTAACCAGCCTTTTGTTGGAGTCTCTGGTCAGCTTGAAGTCCTGTGGCTTGATTGGTTTCGTAAGTCGGTTTGTTGGAAGAGGCAGAAAAATGCTCTGCTTTATCCCAGATTTTGAGATCCCCCTCCCAGGTTAGTTTTCTAGGAGGGTGATCTGCTTTGAGAATCACAAAAGAGGGGGATGCAGTGGTGAGGCTAGGTTCTGGGTTGAGTTGAGGCCATTCAATAATCAGTAGCTTTTTCCTGGGGCTGTTTTGTGCAAAAAAAAAAAAAAAATCTCCCAGAGCCCAGCCTGGAGCCGTTCTCAGGGATTCTGTTTTTCAATTGATTGTTGAGGCTGCTAGAGGGAGGGGCAGCCTCTCGCTCTGGTTACCCAGTGAGGGAAGCCACTGCAATGGCTGGCGCCTGAGCTGGGTGACTTTTCCCTGGATGGAGCCTAGTCTGGCAGGTCACTTCGCCATTAAGTTCTTGTGACCTGCTAAATGACTCGTTTTATTCCAAGGCCTGGGTTGGAGCTGGCAGCTCCTCGGAGCTTTGTCGGTATCCAAAATGGAGATCACTGGTGCTGGGGGGGGGAGGGGTGGCCTTCCCTCCTCTGCTCCCTGAGAAGGAGTGAGGATGTCGGGCTTCTACTCACCCCGAGTCTTGGATCCTGGGTCGTCTCTGGTCTGCAAGCTGCAGGATGAAGATGTCTGCTCTTTGTTGGTTCTTGCTGGTGTTGAGTAGAATTCGCTCGCCCGCTGCATCTGGCTCCTTCGTCCCGGACTCTCTGTGTGAGCACTCAGGTATGGCCCCGGCTACAGTCTCCGCCGCTTGCGACCCTGCTGCCGACGCCGCCGGGGCGGCTGCTGTCGAGCAGTCAGATGTGTCTTTTTGCCTTGGCTTCCCCTCTCTTGTCTAACTCTCTGTCCTGTGATGGCACACTTGGTGTGATTCTCTGGCTTAGGACTGTTCACTGGAACTCTAAAACTGCTTTCTATGCGAGAGCTTGTTCAGATTACAGCTTCTCCTCCGCCATCTTCCCGGAACTCTTCCACAGCTTTTTAACAAACAGCATCTGAAGGTCAGAAGATTTATGCCCAAACTCACACAAGATAGCCACAAAGTAGCTGAGTCAGTTCAAGTAGACATTTTCAGGTCTAAGTATATCAATCTTTTCTCAATATCCTTCCACTGAAGAGAATAAAAATAGCTGTGCAGGATTTTGCATTGCTTGTCCTTGTCCCCTGATTAGTACAATTAACTTTTCTTCTTTCATAACAAATGTACTAGCTCAGGAATTGTATGTACTGTAGCAGCGAAGATCTCGTTTAGCTCAGGTCATAAATTACCCACTAGTAAAATTTTGTAGTCCCATGGAAAAAAATAATTTGGGTATTTCACTGTAATAAGACATAGACATAGTTGTAATGTTTACTCAAAACTTGTCTATAAAATTTTAATTAAATATGTACAGTATCATCATTGATTTTGTTCCTACAATATCATGGTTACATAACAGTTGTATTTAATTTTCTTTCCTGAAAATCACTTTGGAATCATGCTAATTTGAAGTCGACCTCTTCTTTTCCAAAATCATACTAACAATTTTGCATGAGGTTCGGTTGGCTCAATCTCCTTGTAAATGTGAAACAAATTACTAGAAAATACAAGTGTCATCACTCAAAGGAAAAGTTATTGAAGTTTAAAGATTAAACAAACAAAAACTATTAATCTTTCTAGTTTTAGATAATTGGGTGCAATTCAATAATGAAAACAAATTTCCTTCAACCCTTGTCAAAAGGTGAATATTTGCTCTCCATCTTCCTAATCATTTAATTTTGGAGAAACCTATTGTGATTATGGTTGGTGTCTTTTAGGGAGCAAGAGGAAGACACACATTGGATGTGATGAGAAAGACATAAACTAAGATTTCTTTTTGGTTCTGATGACGTATTACAATCATTATACCACAACTGAAAGAATCAATACTTGTTTTAAGCAATATATTGAGATAATTGAGATAACTGGGTTTTAATGTTTGTACATTTTAGTGGATTGTAACATGAAATTTTCATATACTTAATGTACTTTGATGCTATTCAGCATTCCATTACTTTCTCTCATCCATTCTCTCTCCAGTGTAATTTTCTTTTTTTCTGGTTTGGGTGTAGGGCTAGAACTCAGGGCCTGAGGGCAGTCCTAAGATTGTTTGGCTCAAGGCTACCACTCTACCACTTTGAACCACAGTTTCACTTGCAGTCATTAAATGGTTAATTGGTGATAAGTATCTCATTTTTGTTGCCTGGGCTGGCTTTGAACCACAATCCTTATATCTCTGCTTCCTGGTAGATAGGATTACAGGCACAACCTACCAGCACCAGGCATAAATGGTCACCAATAGCAGTTGTTTCAGTGAATTCCACAGAAAGTCCTAACGTGGTATTGTCATAGGTTGAGTAGAAAATCCAAAATCTTCATCAAATTCAGAAATGTGTAGCCAATTCATGGACTATGAAAAAAATTGTTATATAATTAATTCATTTTTACCTCTTTTTTCTTTTTTTAAATTTTTTATTGTGAAAATATTGTACAGAGGGGTTACAATTACATGGGCAAGATAATGAGTACATTTCTTATCAAGCACTGTAGGCTCCTCCTTTATTTCCCCTTCCCATCCCTTCCCATTCTCTCCCCGTCCCCCCACCCAATCCTCCCCGCTCCTCAACTGCAACAAAGTTGTAAAGTTCATTTTTCGAAATAAAGACTTGTACATTTCATTGTTGCAATGGGTCCACCTGTATCCCTATTTAAATGATTTGTTTTTCCCTTTCCCCTCCACAAATTATACTGACATCAAATACAGTGAAAGCAGGGGTTATACTGTGGGGGAGGGACATACAAAGCAACAAAGAAATAATCTTATAAATGTGTTAGAACCAATTTCATGAAAGGAAAAAAAATCATTTGAATGCATATCTTAGGGTTCATTCCCCTAACATCACCTTATCTGACCTTTTCTGCTTGACTCAGACATATACTAGATATTGCAAATAAGGGAAACCATGGGACCTATGTTTCTTTGGGCCTGGCTTAGATCAATAGAAAGCCCACGGATTGGGAGAAGATCTGCACTAGCCATACAACGCACTAGGGTCTCATATCTAAAATATACCTGGAAGTCAAATAATTAAATCCCCCAACAACAAATCTTCAAAAAAACAACTTCCCAATAAATAAGTGGGCCAAAGAATTAAAGAGAAACTTCTCTGAAGAGGAAAGGAGGATGGCCAATAGACACATGAAGAAATGCTCAGCCTCCCTAGCCATAAAAGAAATGCAAATCAAAACGACATTGAGATACCACCTCACTCCAATTAGAATGGCAAAAACCAAGAACTCTAAAAACAACAGATGCTGGAGGGGATGTGGACAAAAGGGAACCTTACTTCATTGTTTGTGGAGTGTAAACTACTTTGGAAAGCAGTATGGATGTTCCTCAAAAGACTTCACATAGAGCTCCCCTATGACCCAGCAATCCCACTTTTGGGCATTTACCCAAATGTTTACAAACAAGACCACACTAAAGCTATCAGCACGACTATGTTTATTGCAGCATTATTTACCATAGCTAAGATATGGAACCAACCCAGATGCCCCTCAGTAGTTAATGGATCAAGAAAATGCAGTATATACACACAATTGAATTCTATGCCTCCATCAGAAAGAATGACATTGCCCCATTTGTTAGGAAATGGAAAGGCTTGGAAAAAAATTTTCCCTCTTTTTTCAATAACCAAATTACCCTCCCTCTCTTTCCACAGATAAAATTAGCTCTTCCTGTAAGACAACTGAGTAATAGAATTCTCAAAGAAATTCTCAGGATTTACAGCATAACCAAGTCCTTGTATTTTCATTTCGTTTTTTGAGTTAATTTAAAATATTCAAAATCAATTACCAGCATGAAATGAATATGTTATTATGTGTTAATATGCAGTGCTTCAATTTTTATTAGGTAGCTCTTAAAAATCAAAGTCTTATCCACATTGATATAGATACAAATGGCAAAAATTAGCCAAAAATTATGTCAAAGTAAGAAAATTGATTAAAAGATACTCTCCAAAGGCATATGAAAATGGTATTGAACTTTGAATTATGTTTATGTTGACCATGTAGTGAACTCTAGAAACTGGGTATTCAGAAAGTGATGTTTCAAAGTGGCACAAAGGAATAAGGGACAAATAGCAAGAAGAAGAAGAGTAGTAGATGGATATGTATTCATTGAAAATATCTGAAATATGGTTATATACTTTAATGAAATGAACCCCAAGATAAGAACACAAGTGTTTTTTCTTGCTTGCTATTGTTTCTAACATATTTATAAGATACCATGTGATTTTTTTTTGTTGCTTTGTATGTCCCTCCCCCACAGTATAACCCCTGTTTTCAATGTACTTGATGTTGGTATAATTTGGGGAGTGGAACAAATTGTTTATTTTCTTGTGGCTTCCACTTTATTCTAAAGTATTCATGGTGTAGTCCTTAATTCCAATGAGGCAAATATCCAAACTAGCATTTCTTAAACATAAGCTTATATGTAAAACATAAGGGATTTTTGTGAAGTACAGGATATAATCAGTTAGCCCAAGAGAAATAGGGATATAGGTTGACCTATTGCAACAATGAGATGTACAAGATATTCTGTCAAAAAACAAGCTTTACAATTTAGGTGGAGGGGGCTTGGGAAGAGGGAATATAGTTGTGGAGATCGGAGGGAATGGATGATAGGGGAAAAACAAAGGAGGAAGCAACAATGCTTGATAAGAAATGTACTCATTACCTTGTTCATATGATTGCAACCCCTCTGTACAATATTTTCACAATCAAAAACTTATTAAACACAGATAAAAACAAGAATAATGGAATATTTAGAACTAGAGAGTCTAGTATGAAGGCATACTATAGATGTCCTAAGCAAATATTGCAGTATTGTTGCAAAGCATGAAGTATAAGATGCCATTTTCTCTGTCACTTTTTGCTAAAATATTCAAATGAATATTTTAATTGTAATTCTTTAAAAGGAATGCAAGTATATGTATGTTTTTTATCATAAATGTAAAAACATACACATATGTTTTTTTTTAATCATAAATGTAAAAACATACACAGTCAGGCTTCAGTGTTTCACTCCTGTAACACTAGCTACTCAGAAAGTTGAGATTTGAGGATCACAGTTTGAAAGCTGCCAAGGCAGGAAAGTCTGTGAAACCCTTATCTCCAGTAAACTACCAGAAAGCCAGAAGTGGCGCTGTGGTTCCAGAGGTAGAGCACTAGCCTTGTGCTAAAAAGCTCAGGGACAGCACCTAAGCCTAGAGTTCAAGCCCCATGACCCTCAAGAAGAAGAAGGAGGAGGAGGAAGAGGAGGAGGAGGAGGAAGAGGAGGAGCAGGAGGAGGAGGAAGACAAGGAGGAGGAGGAAGACAAAAGAGGAGAAAGAAGAGGAGGAGGAGAAAGAGGAGGAGGAGGAAGAAGAAGAAGAAGAAGAAGAAGAAGAAGAAGAAGAAGAAGAAGAAGAAGAAGAAGAAGAAGAAGAAGAAGAAGAAGAAGAAGAAGAAGAAGAAGAAGAAGAAGAAGGAGGAGGAGGAGGAGGAGGAGGAGGAGGAGGAGGAGGAGGAGGAGGAGGAGGAGGAAGAGGAGGAGGAGGAGGAGGAGGAGGAGGAGGAAAAGGAAGAGGAGGAAAAGGAAGAGGAGGAAAAGGAGGAGGAGGAGGAGGAGGAGGAGGAGGAGGAGGAGGAGGAGGAGGAGGAGGAGGAGGAGAAGGAGGAGGAAGAGGAGGAGGAGGAGGAGGAGGGGAAGAAGGAGGAGGGGAAGGATGAGGAGGGGAAGGAGGAGGAGGGGAAGGAGGAGGAGGGGAAGGAGGAGGAGGGGAAGGAGGAGGAGAAAAGAAAAACATACAAATTAGTATAGATATATTATTTGTAGATTACAAATCACAACATTTCTTGTTAAATTTTATAACTTTATTTTTAATACAAGCAATACATTTTAGTAATGTCTATCTATCCATTTGAAAAGTGCAGCTATGGAGAATGAAAATATTTAATTTAAAGGACTTTTAAAAATGAAAGTTAACATCTTTTGTCACTAAGAAGTACAGAAGTCATTAAGGAAACAATTACCTCAAGCACTTTGTCCCTTGGGAAGGACAAAATGAGGCAATTATATGGTAATCATGTTAGTCTATGGCTTTGGGCAGTATTGGGGAAATTTTCTTCACCAATATTAATATTTCATTATAAATGCTCATGACACTTGTTGTGATTTTTGACTCAGATTTGTATATGTGCCATTGAACTACAATCAAGTCTTGAAATCTATAACTAACTAAACCTAAAAAATGTATTTCAAATATCTTTATTCTATTCTATAAATCTTAATGAACTAAATTTTCTTTATCCTCAAATTGCTTCCAGCCAATTGAGAGCAATCTGCAACTTGTTTGTGAGAAGTGTTTACAAGCCCCTTAGGATTATCTAAAATTTCTTTCGCATTTTGTATTATTTTACTCTGCATCAGTTATATATTACATATGACATGATGCACGAGGCACACCATGTACACCACATACACACATACACACACACTCTTGAAAGCTATAACAAAAGCTACTTTGCAATTGGAGCTGGAATGTATTATGCAGTAATAAAAGGTACAGGGCTTTTGTAGGTGACAAGAAAGAACCTACAGTATGAATGTAACATTTATTTTATTATTTTATTTTATTTTATTTTATTTGTGAACATACTGTACAGAGGGGTTACAATTACATGGGCAGGATAATGCATACATTCCTTACCAAGGATTGTAGCCTCCTCATTTGTTTACCCTTCACCTCCCTTCCCAGCCTCCCCCCTCCCTCCCACCCAATCCTTCCCCCCCTCCCCCTCACCGACATTGTAAAGCTCGTTTTTGACATGACAATTTGTACTTCTCATTGTTGCAACAGGTCCACCTGAATCCTTAAACAACTTGTTTTTCCCCATCTCCTCCACAAGTTATATTGACATCAAATATAGTGAAAGCGGGGTTATACTGTGGGGGAGGGACATACAAAGCAACAAAGGAATAATCTTATAAATGCGTTAGAAACACATGCATGAAAGAAAAAAAACATTAAAATACATATCTAAGGGTTCATTTTCCTAACATCACATTATCTGACCTTTTCCGCTTGACTCATACATATACTAGATATTGCAAATAAGGGAAACCATGGGACCTGTGTTTCTTTGGGACTGGCTTACTTCACTTAATATAATTTTTTCCAAGTTTTTCCATTTCCTAACAAATGGGGCAATGTCATTCTTTCTGATGGAGGCATAGAATTCCATTGTGTATATATACCACATTTTCTTGATCCATTCATCTACTGAAGGGCATCTGGGTTGATTCCATATCTTAGCAATGGTAAATAATGCTGCAATAAACATAGTTGTGCTGGTAGCTTTAGTGTGGTCTTGTTTGTAAACATTTGGGTAAATGCCCAAAAGTGGGATTGTTGGGTCATAGGGGAGCTCTATGTGAAGTCTTTTGAGGAGCCTCCATACTGCTTTCCAAAGTGGTTCAACAAGATTACATTCCCACCAACAATGAAGTAAGGTTCCCTTCTGTCCACATCCCTTCCAGCATCTGTTGTTGTTAGAGTTCTTGGTTTTTGCCATTCTAATTGGAGTGAGGTGGTATCTCAATGTCGTTTTGATTTGCATTTCTTTTATTTCTAGGGATGTTGAGCATTTCTTCATGTGTCTATTGGCCATCCTTCTTTCTTCTTCAGGGAAGTTTCTCTTTAAGTCTTTAGCCCACTTATTTATTGGGCAATTGTTTCTTTGAGGACTTGTTGTTGGGGGATTTAATTTTTTGAGTTCTAAGTATATTTTAGATATGAGACCCTTGTCCGTTGTATGGCTAGTAAAGATCTTCTCCCAATCTGTGGGCTTTCTATTGATCTTGCTAGCTAGTAACATTTACTAAGGAGATTATATTTTACTCAAGGCTTGTCAACCCAAGGAATAAAAATTGGAAAATGTTTTAATATTATATTCCATTAAGTATGGCTTATGATCCAACTATTTCACTGAAAAGATAAATGGTCTATTGCCTAAATTATCATTGATAAAATTTATTTTGATAAGCTTTTAGTAAATTAATGTTAATAAATATATGACAAAGTACTACATTTGTATCAGAATGCACCTTGTTGTAGGGTTGAGTTATCATTCAGAAGAAGAATGCTTGTTTAGAGTTTACAAGTTCCTTAGCACCACAATCCCTAACACCACAAGAAAAATGAGATAGTAAACTATATTAAAATAATATAAATTTAAAATTATTTAAATTTAAAAATGTTTAAATTAATAATATCCATTTTGTGAGGGACATGGAAAAAGTACTCCACTTGGCTATACAAACTCACACTGTCGATTTAGGGAGCAATTGGATAAATTGTTCTACGTTTCAGTGGGGTCTTACACATCTTAAATATTCTTTTTTGAAAACCCAATAAATATATGTAACAAAAATATATGCACCAGTATAATTATGTCATGGGGTTCTCAAAAATGATGATAAAACTCCTTACATAAAAACTACTTTAATTCTAAAAACATAATTATTTTAAATAAAAATTTAGATCCTCTCAAACATAGTGTTACATGGCTACTATTACAAATTGCCACAAGTCTATTTGTTCAAACATTAGACATTTTCTCTGTCACAGTTCTTGGGATGACAATACAAAATTACTTTCACAGGGCCAAAGACAAGCTGTTACTAAGTCCAGCTTTCTTGAACAGCTCTAAAACGGAATCCATTACTTGCTTTTCTTGCCTCTGGGGTTGGCTGCTGCCTTCCTGCCTGTGGCTGCGCTACACACAGCATCTTCAAATCTGCCTGGTCGCTTCTACCTTTTCCACTTTGTGTGTCAAATCTTTGTCTTTTTTTCCCTTTATGAGATAACAAGTGGATTGCATTTTGGGCCCCTGGGAAATCTCTCCATCTCAATAGTTTATGTATCCACACGACAAAAAGACTTCACATAATTTATATCTTCTAGAAAGAAGGACCTGATGATATTTGAGGGTGATTTTAGCCTATTAAAATACAATAAATTTGTCTGTAAACTGTATATAAAATTGTACACACAATCTGAGAAAACATTACTAAGAACAATTAAAATACTTACTATTAGAAAGAGACAACACTGAGAAGCCGTGGCAACCAGTCTGTTTGCAATACTAGCTTAATTCCTACTAAATGTTGGAATATCGAAGATTGCATCTAATATTGTACATTAATGATTATTCCATTCATTGCCTTTTTCTTTATATCACTCTATCTTAAATTTTCTATCTTGTCTTACTTTGTACCATAATTTAAGGTTTTGATACTTAAGAGGAGGTATAAATTTTAATCTATATTTTAATAGTTCAGTGAATAAATATACTTCTGCATTGCTACTAGATATGCTACTTTGTTATCGGTTTGGATTTATCTTAAAAAGCCCTTGTTTGTGTTGTGTATATGGTTTCTAAATGCTTTATGTCTGTCTGAATTTAATTTAGTAAACTTTAACTGTGCTGATTGTTCGAATGGAAACGATGACATGATTTTCTTGTCATTTGAGAGCTGTATTAGATTTTCTAAAGAAAAAACGTGTTGTCAAAACAAATGCTGTCCTGGAAGAGAAGAATTGAAGCTGACAATATGTACCTTGACACATCCTAAGGTTCACCTCATGAGGTCAATCTCCAAGGAGACCATGACACCCAGCACCATTTTGAAAGATATAGTGATATTTCTTCACTTTAATAGGGAAGTAATCAAAATTCTGTGACAGGAGAAATGCAGTCATAACATTCAACTCATATCCTACAAGATTAAGAAAATTGAGGGAAGGAGTAAGACTGGGAGGGATGGGGAGAATGATGACTGTGGTTAAATTGATCAAGATGTGTTATATTCACAATCTGCTTTATTGAATGACAACATTAAAAATATGAAACTATATCCTTCAAGAGGTAAAAATAGAAACACAAAATTTGTGACAGCTTTAGAAAGATTGCTTGCCTTGCAGCAAGAGATGCAAAGAAGGAATGTGGCTGAGAGTATACACAATGGGATCAATCATGGTAAACATATCAGGATAATAGATTGGAAAATTGAATTGAAAGCATACCAAAAGTTAATGGAGACACATATTCACTTTCATATTCTGAGAGGTATTTCCAGGATATTTTAGGATTAGGAATTGAGATTGTAGTTATGAAAAGAAAAATACTGTTCACCTACAATGATGTCATTGTAATACTTAGAGTTTTCTGACTGCCAGGAATAATAAATAGGGTAGCACTCTTTATTGAGAGGCCAACTTTTTGCATACTATATTTTTAGGTTTTAATTAATATCCTACAATTCACATCACCCACTTTCACAATGATGAAAAATGATTGTTCAAAATGTTACAATAGAATAATCAAAACCTGAATTAACTGTGTAGACTCCAGACTGTTCTGTAAAACACTTGGGAAGGTATTGGTATGATAAGTGTAAGGTATATAAATGAGATGGCTGAAACAAGTAGATCTGATGGAATAGTATTTGTAGTTAGAAATATTGTTGATTGAACTTGAATATAGACAGTAAAAGGAAAAGCCAAGAAAATACTTTCTCAAAACAAATGATTGCTTATTAAAATAAATATTGTTCTAAAAATGCTTAATGTGTAGGAGCATTTTCCTCTATTATTTGCATATTTTCCTATGTTATCTATGTATAGATGTAGGTTATAAATTTATAAAGCTTTGGGGCTGGGAAGGTGGCTCAGTGGTAGAGCGCTTGCCTTGCATGCCTGAGGCCCTGGGTTCAATTCCTCAGCACCACATAAGCAAAAAGAAAAAAAGCCGGAAGTGGAGCTGTGGCTCAAGTGGTAGAGCGCTAGCCTTGAGCTGAAGAGCTGAGGGACAGCGCCCAGGCCCAGAGTTCAGGCCCCACTACCGGACCCCAAAAAAAAAAATTTATAAAGCTTATATTTGTACATGTGTATACAGGTATACATATATATGTACATATACACATTCATGCACACATATATATTTATATTTATATTTGATATGCCTGAAATTAGCATAGAGCTAAATTTCTCACTATAAAGATCAATGTCAGATCTCTGTTTCTTTCAAAATGCCCATTATTTTTTCAGTTTATCGTTCAAATGCTATTGTTTTCTTCCTCTAATCTGACAAGAGGCAGTTATATAGTTTGTGATGGTGCTGTAAGTGATGCATAGATCAGTTCTTAAAAGGTTTCTTTTTCTAGCTCAGGAGTACTGTTTCAATGAAGCCTTAGGCATAATTGAGAAATACGGTTACTATATGCTTTGAGATAAAAACCAATGCGGAAAAATTAATGTGGCATTTGGGTTTGTATGTTGAAAAAATGGTTATGTTCTTTGCTACTATACTTCTTTATTGATCAGTATCTTTACCTCTTGAGTATTATTCCCTGTGAAAGAAATGACATTGTTGAAAGATAGTGGGAAATGTTGGCAAAAGTCATGCCTCACCTCTGTGGAGTTCAATGGATTCTTAGAGAGCTCACAACTACAAACATTATTTTTTAACACTTAACTTAATAATCAAAATAATAAAGGAGACATAAGTATTACATTTTATATAACTTAATAAAATAACACTTTATCCAGATGGTTAAACAATGTTCTGTACACGATGAAAAAATTCTATGAAGATACCTAAGAGAGCATTGAATTTAGAATTTAATCCAATTGACATATTTTATTATGCATATGTTTCTTAAATAACATGTTACATTATGACAACAACTACAGATTTACATGGTTCAGATGTAAGTAGTTTCCTACAAATTCTGTTGTATGCTCAACTATCTTATCATGAGATTTATTATTCTTTTTACTTATTGTTTCTGGTTGAGTAATACAGGATCTTTTATATTGTAGATATAAGGCAATTTTAAAATCTAGGCTAATTTCTCTGTGAACATTTTTCTGTGAAAAATACTCTATACTGTGTTTTCTGAGTATATTGAATAAAATGTCTTCAGAATTCGTATCCAGAAATGCATTATTGGGAATTGGATATATGAACTTTCAATTTTAATTGACATTTTTAAATGTCTCCACCATACCTCCTTCATATGCGATATCATTTTGTTACTCAATTTATAAGACATTAGATCCAAGCTCTAACATCTGTTTTTTTATATTTACCTTTGAACTGAATAGCTATTTTTATATTTTACTTTCTTCCAATAAATATTTTATTAGTTCAAAAAAGAATAGATTGTGTTTTTTTTTCATGGAAGATATTTTAATGGTCCCTAGATGAATTTACTCAGTTATAATGTAAATCTTTATCTTGTTGTGTTTAGGCAATTTTGCTATGTAAAATTCATCAATATATTTACTACATGTTATTTTCCAAACCAACACATAGTTATATTGATGAAATTTACACCATATTTTGACTAAAGGCATAGTGAGATATCACATCAATTACTCAAGGTTAAGAGTTGGTAAGTAGCTGAAAAAGAGATTAAATTTCAGAGTTACTAAGATATTACATAGGTATAAGAAGTTCCTATTCTACATGATGAAATTTATGTGAAAAAATCCATAGCATCCTTATAACTCATCAAAACTTCTATGACTTCATTAGCGATTGTTTCAACTTTAAATTTACTTTAGAATACCTTGACTTATACATCTATTTTGTCTTCCTCATCCTAACAAAGACAAATTAAATGTACAACAAAATATGTTAAATTTTTTTCCCTGTCAATAAAGCTACGGACGATTTTCAATTCTAGAAAAGGACTCATCATCTTTCTTTATTTTTTCTTTCATAGCTTTTCAGCCCAACAAATAATTATTTTGCACTCCCCAGAATGTTATGTATTTAAAATGTACTTTAAAAATCTTAAGGTGTGTATAGTGTTGGTTATCAAGTACAAAGTAAACATTTTAAATTTAGTTATTTGGTTTTACAATACTGAAAATGGTGTGTTAATATTTCCTTGAATTTCTACCTTCTTTTTTGAAACAATATAGCTGTATGCACTTTCCTATTTATTTGTGTAATTTTAGACATTATATATTATTCATTATACTATGAATGTATTATTGCTTCATTTTTGAAAACATGTTTTTGTTATTTTCATAATACAATTAACAATCAAGCAAGTTATTGAACAAGATATTATTCTTGTATGTGATAATTCATAAGAAGACAACTGTTCATTGAAAGATGAGAAAGCTTCAAAAATTGGAAGAAATTTATAGCGTACTTTGAAAGACATATTAATCAGACAGTTTAACATGAGTCACTGCAATACCTTAGAAAGATAAATTACTCATTTAAACTGTTATGTTCATAAAAAGAATAATGCAGTCTCAATGGAGAATACATGATTCATTGTGACTGAAGAACACAATGTCCCTTGATATGAATGGGAATATCACACTGAGGGAGAAAGGGGGCAGGTTAGGTCAAAGGCCATAAAAACAATGTCATTCATCAGCATATCTACTAAGATTTTAATTGGCCATGGCCCCTTTCTAATTTTAATGTTAAATCCCTCTAGCCATACTAGGCAGTTTATGGGTCTATATTACATAAAACAGAAGTGGAGAAAGCCAACATTATGGTTGTTTATATCTCTTCATTTTCCCTTAATACATTGACAACCACCATTCAATAAGAACACCAACATTATACTATACTACATTACCAGTGATGTATCCAAAATTACACTGTACTTTGTTACTATCATTACACTTCTTCACTATCACTAACAAAACCAATGTGACTAAAGCCACCAAGACTTCATTGTGCTAAAGATCTATGCTTTTTGGTCCTCATGTTGCTACTAATTCTCTCTGATGTATTTTCTCTGTATAGAAGCCAAACTATAATAACATACAAATCAGAACATACAAATGCCTTACTTAAGATTGAATGTCTTCAAACAATTCTGTAATATAATCTATATGCTCTAATTCCTCCTAAAATCTCCAAAATTAGATTTTATCATTATAGCCATAGCTATACATCTAGCATAAAATAAGGCATTGAGCCGACACTGGTGGTTCACGCCTGTAATCCTAGCTCCTCGAAGGCAAAGATCTAATGACTGCGGTTTCATGCCAGCCTGGACAGGAAAGTTCCTATGAGATTATTATCTCCAATTAACCACTCAAAATACTATTAGTGAAGCTGTGGCTCAAACTGATAGCAAAAAGAGCTCAAGTCCCATTACAGACAATAGAATAATATATAATAAAAATTACACATTGATGTAACTACTTCATTGTTTGGCAAAATAGATGTCTGATTCTTTTCTCTCTTTAGTTTCCTCTCTAGGAATACTTATAATTTAAAATTACTTATCAGAGATATCAATGAACAACATAATCATTTTTAGTTGTTAGTATGTTTGCATTAGAACAAAAGTCAGAAGACTATAGACTATAGGTGAAACTTAGTCTGTTCCATGATTTTAAATAAAATTGTATTGGAGTTCATTCATATTCACAATGCATTATCTATGGTATTTTATGTGTATAAGAGTAAACTCTGGCAGTTATAACAGAAATCATATGATCACCAAAGCATGAAATATTTTCCATCTGGCCATTTATAATGAATACTCTCTACTTCTTAAGTAACTCATTGGATTCAGAATGTCTTACATGTTACATGCCAGTTTTCTTATTACAATATCTTCTTAAAATACTAGAACCTCCAGGATCCATACCCATATATGCTTTTGATATATTTCATAATAATACCTGGAAAGTTGCAATTATTTTGACATGAAAATATTATTTTAGCTCTTTTCTAACTCAATCACTCCTAAGCAAAGCAGAAGCAATCATATATAAAAATTGCAAGAAAAGATGCAAGGCTGGAAGTGATTGAGAAGCATGAGAATGCACAAAAAGCAGTTGCCGGAGCTCAGGTACTATAAGGCATTTAAGGAAGATCAAAAGAGACAGATCAGGCAGAGGGAAAATGCAGTTATTGTTGGCAACATGCCCATAAACAGGGCTGGAATTTTTTTTTAATTTTTAAAATTATTATTTTAAGTGGTTGCACAAAGGAATTGCCATTTACATATGTTCATGATTACATTGTATATGGATAGATGGCACCACAGTCACCATTCTCACCAATATCTCCCACACCCACATCTTCATTCACTCTTCTTAATTTTGTAGGCTACACATTAGATTGTTATCTGTATTGTCCCCCTCTTTGTAGAAATTTTCTATATTCTGAATCCTCTATACTTCAAAAACATTTCATTCATATTATCACAATCTTATGATTGCATCACATTTCCTTGAATTTCATATGAAAACCTTGGGAGTTGGAAATTCATAGAACACATGGAACACAGAACATGTGTAATAGAGGTAATGGACATTTATGAAACATGTAACATGTCTGTTATCTCTGTTTAGAATTTTGGCTTCTGTAGCTCTACAGTGACTTCAGACAAATTTTTGCAGCATGGACTTCACTAACTCCTATTTATCTGATCATCCCATGAGATGAGAAATTAGAGAAGACAGTCATTATCTTTTTCTGATACTTTGCACAGTCAGAAGCAATTAGCCTATTATGGAGCTTTTCTGTCTTATGCCAGTGTCCTATCTCTGGAAATTGAAAATATAGACAAGTTGCGTCACTAACCATAATGGAAAATGAAAATCGTTTTGCTGTTAGTGTCTGTTAGGGACAGCACACACTTCAGTGTAAGACCTCTTCAGCCTTGTACCATAACCAGACAAGACTAAACACTGGATTTTGCTTTGCACAACATTCCATTTAGGTAACCATGCTTGGCACAAATTTCTGATGAAATAAGGAATCTTAGGTAAAAGTACAGACATGTAAATGAAGACGTTATCTAATTAGAGTAAATATATAGTTCACTAAAATGTATTTGGATTTTGGGGTTGTTTGTAATATCAGGAAGATGCCACTAGAGTACATGATAATTCTGACCAAAGTAGGAAAGTTTTAGCGAGTGTTCTACAGAAGTTGAGATGTCAGTCACCATCACGTCTTCCCCTCTTTTAGTAAACCCTGAATGTCAGAAATTGGTCCTGAATTCCAGGCAAAAGTACCAAGAATGACATGGAATGACAAAATGGCATTTTTTGGGGGGGGCCTGGTCGTGAGGCCTGAATTCTGGACCTGAGCTCTGTTCCTCAGCTCAATGCTAGCGCTCTACCACTTGAGCCATAGCGCCACTTCCGGCTTTTTTCTTTTTTCTTATGTGGTGCTGAGGAATCAAACCCAGGGCCTCATGCATGCAAGGGAAGTGCTTTACCACTGAGCCACCTTCCCATCCCCATCTATGTTATTCTTTTCTGGCTATTCAGTATTTAGAATTGGGAAAATGTAAAATACACTTGCCCTATAATGAGGCTGAATGAGGACATTTATGAAATTTACTTTGGTATAATACAAACCATGATAGGTTATTTTACTCAAATATAAATAAGAATTGTTCAAATTTTCTGTTTAAGGACATGGCAAATTTCTACCACCCTTTGAAAAAGAAAATGCTAGCAGAGAAACCTAGCTTTGACATCTCTAGTTTTGTCTCAGTGTGTGCGCTCAGGAAATGAAGTGCTTGTTGCTCTTGGGTGAACCATGGATACTGAACATCTGTTCTTTGAAGAACTTGATATTGTTTGGCTTAGCGATTTCTATGTAGTGCTTGCACCTCTTTAAAACAGCAGTGAGCATAAAAATACAAAAGTACTAAATGTCAGCCTGTGGTGTGGAGCCACCTGGATTTTTTTTTGGAGGTCCGGTCGTTAACACTGATTAGCAATAGGTGTAGAACTTTGAAGTGCCATCCAACGTAGTGTCATAGCTTAAGTTCTAATGGAATAATTTTAGAGTAAATCTCAGAGAGATCTACTTAACTCACAACTAAATATATATGTGTATCTTTAGATATACTATATGGGTAAAGGTATATAATATTTAAAATGATTATTAAGTACAATGTGATGAATATTGTTAAATATTTGTTATTAAGTTTAATAAAGTTTTACGATGATTATAAGTATTATCTAAAATAATTGTATTTTAAGAATAGACATGCAGTATTTTCTTGTGAAAATTACTCTTCTAATAATGGAAAAAGGACATGATGTTTGAGGCTATCTTGGATCAAGTATTTGGCTCCTATTATCTCTCCAATTTCTGACAATTCCATGTGATTTTCTTATGTATTCTGTGCATTCTTTGTTTATCACCTGTCAGTATGCAGTCATAGTATGCTAGTGCAGTAATCAAAGTAGCAAGTATAACCTCCAAGATTCCTCAGAATTATTCAACAGAGGTGGAAATGTCCATCTACCACCTGGATCAGTTTGTCCCTGTGATACTTTGTGTACCTCATTCTCTCTGGACAACCATTTCTTGTTGTTTTTAAATGACTTCTTTATTTTGATGTTATTAGTATCCACAAAATATTGCAAAAACTTAATTTTTAATCCTCACATTCAGTAGGTTTTGGATTTCTGTTAAGTCGTGGTACATAGGAGTCTCAATACAATGTCGATTTTTGAGAAGAACGCATCTTGATCAATGTCACTTCTTTCATCTCTCCTCCACATCTCTGCCAATCCCACTCATCCAATCAGGTTTCTTAATATTGTTTTCACAGATATTTTCAACCTTCCTCTCTCCGTTTATCTGTCCCTACTCCTTGATCTCCCTACCCTATGTGGTTCTGGAGAGCATCTGCTACTTCTGTACTGCAAGCTGGCTCAGTAGTGTGAGAGCGCCCAGTGTCTCCTTGAAGAGGCAGAGCCTTCATGAAAATAACTCTGCCATTACCACGGTGTGCAGAAGAAGCTTTCACAAGATGAGCGGGATTAAACAAATCCTGGAAGCCAAGGAAGATAAAATGGACTGGGGGCTGGGCTGGGGGTGGGGGTGTTGTATGGGGAGGAAGGAGTGGAGAGGACCCTGAACCAGGCCTTGGAACTTCTGAGAGCACAGACTTCAGTCTCTCCTGTGTAATTTCCTGGAGAGCTACTCCCCGGATAAAGCAAAGAAGCCTGTCAAGAACTAGGTGAATAACTCTGGCAGCCGCTCTGGTTCGGCTTTGTGCAAATCTCTTCCAGTATCTTACTCCACAAGCATGAGACAATCAGGAGGCCTGCTCCTCACGAGGGTCTCCCTTCAGCCACCTTCCAGTCAGTCTTGTCCTAAATAAAAATTATATATATATATATATGTATATATGTATATATATATACATATATTTCTTGAGCTCTTTCTGTAGCTCTTACTTAAGCCAGTAATATTCTGTTATCAAAAATCTAACAAAGACACAAAAAGAGTAACAGAAAAGAAAATTATACAGTAATATTCCTGATCAACAGTCTCAAAAGAATCTTTTAAACAGGATTAGAAAATTGAGTGAAAGAAAATCCAAAAGATTGTATATCAGAATCAACTTTCACTCCAAGGATGTGAGAATAGCTCATAATATACCAATTAATAAATATAGGTGATCACATAATAAAATGAAACATAAATGTTATGTGCTCATCTTAACAGATGGAATAAAATGAACAAATGTCAACATGAATTTATGAATAAAAGGGCTGAGGAAATTAAGTACATCTATGTCGTATCTCAGCACAATAAATAATGAAATACACAAATCCATAGCCAACATCAACCTAATAAGAAAAATTCTGGAATCAATACAGACAAGATTAAAAATAAGTCAAGGATGTTCATTTTTAACAATATTATATAATATTGCAATATAATTGATAGCTACAGAATTTATTTAAAACAATGATTCAAAATGTAAACAAATAAAAAATAACCTGCAGAAAACCTAGAGGTAAACACCCATTGCCACAGACAATTGATTCTCAAGAAGGGTGCTAACAACTCACAATAGAAAGAGGACAGTCTCTTCAGCATGTATTTCAGGGATAACTAGATATTCACATACAGAAAAAAGAAAATTGACTCTCCTTGTATATTAAGGCATATAGTAAGGTTGGATATGCATTGTGAAGGCAGAATGAATGATACTAAAAAGTCCCACATGTGGTTTTGGCTATGTTAAATTCAGTTCCAAAAGGGAAGAATGATTAATTCCAAAGTCATAAGAAAATGATTCTTGGCAAATTAATGTGATTTTAGGATAAGCTACTAATGTGGATATAGGAATATTTAAAAATGTCTCTGCTAGATAATATAATCCAGAATATATTGCATAAAAATTTCAATAGAACCTTTATCTTGAGTAGTGAAAACAAGAAGCAATTGTGCAATTACAAGGAGTTTCGTAATGATCATAATTGCACTGTACATTAGTTGACCAATAATCAAAGACATAGAAAAACATGTAAAGAAAGACTAGCATTCTCTTGTAGAAACACTGTATCTGGAATTAGTTTTATTCTTATTGATATTGTTCTTAAGTGGCTTCTGTGTATTTTATCATATATCCATTTGACTCAGGTAACATTTGAGTAAATAAAAAATCAATTAATGGAACAAAATGTCGAATGAAAAACTGCTTAATATAGTAGTCTTGAATTTTGTAATATATAACTTGGAAATTATGTCAACTATTTCTATCAAACTTATTTAATTTGGAAAGACAAAGATATTCTTAATACTTCAAAACTGTTTATGTCAAAACAGTGAAAAATCATGCAGATTTGCTCAGTTGAATCAGGCAGCGTTGTCAATGTTTTGTTTTTGAAATAGTGTAAGATTTTGAGTTCAATTTCTTTACAAATTTCCTGCACACAATCTCTCTGTAAATATTTATATGCGGTAGTCTTTGGTCATAAAAGAAAGTTTCTATAGCAGGAAAAAATTAATACTGTAATCAGATCTAATGCTTGGTGCTGTCAGAATAACTTCTTCCCTGGTTTGTGTCTGGTACAGTTGTTAACTTGGAGACTGTATAAATAGATTTAAAGCAATGAACATGAAAGAGAAAATTCAGATGAAATGGCATCTACTTATAAAAACATATTTGTATATTAAATTCAATTAAAGTATGACAAATATCTTTCATGCTATCTTATATCCAGGATGTATAACTTAAATAAAGAGAAATAACTATTCCTAGAGAAATACTGGTGATTTTTATCAGAGATTAACAATTCAGTCTAGAAAATTAGAACCACCCAGGGGACAAGTCTACATATAATTTAGGAAAAAACTCTCTCTATTATCCCCATTTATGTTTCTTATTTTTGAAAAAGTAAAACAAGTCTTTCAAATTAGCTGTTGACAATTAGCAACAAAATTTGGACATATGTCATTTTTAAGTTGACTATAAAGGAATTATTATTATTGAATATAATCAATATAATCCCAAGAATAGTGTTTACCAGTTATTACTAGCTACCATTCAATTTTTGTCATTTGTTTGGGGAATGACCAAATTCCAAACAGGTAAGAAAAACAGTTTACTTGTGGGATAAGGATGCAGCCTGCTACACTGGCCCCTCAGTACCTGAGCAGAGGCTGCAAGGAGCTGAGGACAGTATTCAGGTAACTGATGAGGAAGAGGGAGAATCAAGAGAGGGTGAAGGACACAGGGAGATGCCTGTTGGGAATGATGCTGTGATAGCAAGAACAACAAAATTTTATTCAAGCATAAGCAGGAATCATATCTGGTCTGCATGAAATGGGATAATATTTCTAAAGCACATAATTTATACAAACATTAAAGGAATAGAAACTTGTCTGAACTACTTGTCTTGTTCCTGGACATCAAGACAAGGAATGGGAGTAGGGACATCAATGTTAGAAGATGTATCTCAGCTCTTGTCTTCCACTGCTTTATGCAATTACTTTTTTTCATTTTAGGAAACAGACCTCAAAATGCATCATCTATACAACGGGTTTATTTGCAAGATCACTGTGTATTAGAACCATTGGAATCTATTATTAAAATTGAATGTGATTGCACAGATTTGTAAAAAAATCCCTATAAATACATAAAAAGTTAAAATACATAAAAAATTAAACAAATGAATAGAAATTAGAAAGATTGTATGGTATGACATTGATACCCTTCGCATTCAATGAATAGGAAAAATAACTGTACAACATGATAAAATCATTTCCATGTCAGTGCATTGTGGTGGGAAAAGTTGCTATTTAAGTATGAAGAAAGAAATGTTATGGAAAAGGAATTTATATCCAGATTACAATACTGAAAAAATAAAGAATTATGGTTGATGAATCGTTTAATCAAAATAGCTACAATTGAGAAATTGTGATGCCTGGAATAGTTTCTTTGTCTCTATAATGTTGAAAAATGGGTCCCGAGACACAGAGGTAGGAGAAAAATGGCAAAAGATTTATTGAACAAAAAAGAGAAGCAGATCTCCCTCTAGATGGTCGAGGCCCCAGTTGAGGACAGCTCCTGGGATGCCTTGTGCAAGGGATAAATAAGGACTCTCTAGGAGAGACTATGTGACTCCCAAGGCCATGTAGGTCATATTAGTTCCAGGCCCAATCAGAGTTTCCACATAGCTTGTATGAGCACCCAGTGTGTTCATTACCTTTTCTCATGGACACTCACCTGTGGAGTTCCATCAACCTGTTGGTCATGTGCCAATATTCCAGGAATAGCAAGGCATGATGTGATGTCCAAGGACACGCATACAGTACTGGTGAAGACCAACGCAGCAGGTTAATAGGAGGGGTCTTTGCTTTGATTGCCGAGCCAAGCTTTATTTCTACTCTTAGCTATCACAACATTGGCTTATTTTAAGCTCTTACCCTTTTTATGTTTATCACTATCTATTATATCAATCAAGTTTCTGGCTGACTATTAATGATCTTCAGAGTATACAAAAAGTGGTTCCCCATAAAAGTAAAATAATAGGACTGGGAATTTTGTCTAGTGGTACTTGATTGCCGAGCCAAGCTTTATTTCTACTCTTAGCTATCATAACATTGGCTTATTTTAAGCTCTTACCCTTTTTATGTTTATCACTATCTATTATATCAATCAAGTTTCTGGCTGACTATTAATGATCTTCAGAGTATACAAAAAGTGGTTCCCCATAAAAATAAAATAATGGGACTCGGAATTTTGTCTAGTGGTAGAGTGGTTGGCTAGCATGCATGAAACCCTGGGTTTGATTCCTCAGTACCACATTAGCAGAAAAAGCCAAAAGTGGCTTTGTGGCTCAAGTGGTAGAGTACTAGCTTTGAGCAAAAGAAGCACAAGGACAGTACCCAGACCCTTAGTTCAGTCCCCAGGACAGGCAATAATAAATAAATAAATAAATAAATAAATAAATAAAAACAATGCATACTTTAATAAGATATGGTTTTAGAGTAGAGGGCATTCTCATTGAAGTCAGAAATAAAGATTCCTAACCCTTCGGTACAACATCTTTACAATAAAGAAAATTTTTTTTTAAAAAAACACAAAATTCCTATCTAGAAGTATCACAAAACAATTCTTTGAGCAAAATATTCTTACACAGCACACACCTCCTATAAATGTGCTAAGTATTATGATACAAATGATATCACATTGCATCTTCAGATACAACGAAGAGAAGGGGTTGAGTTGGTGATATCTTTTCCAAAAAAGCAGTTTATATAGAAGTATATGAAAGAGTTGATTTATATTAATAGAAATAATTTTTGAACAATCAATCTGTTTTCCATTTCATCTTCTGCCCAGCAATCTTCTCTTAAATGTCCTTCTGATGAGCAAATCCAGCTTATCCTGTCTCAAAATGTTGTGGCCTCTTCTCTTTGCTGGAGTTTATATCTATTATTTTATCTCCAATGGTCGGCTATTTTAATTTATGACTTAGATGTCCTTCCTTGTTGAAAAGGTTTGTCACACTGTTCTTCATTCCCAAATCCCATTACCACCAAACTACTCCATTTCTTACTTTTAAAAGATTTCTCTTTTTCCAGAAGTATCTTCTTTTTACTTTTATTGTATACTCTCTCATTTATGTCTTATAAAAACAAAGCAACAGTATTCCCTGAGAGTGTACCCCAGTTTTATTTTAGTTCATGACAGGTAACTGGAGTTTTAGGAATCTGAACAAATGGATAAATGATACATTAATGAGATGACACAAGAAAAATATAATATAAGCAATTCATGCCAGCTTTTAACTTTGATGAATAGCTTTCAATTTAAAGATAAAAGAATTTACTAAGAAAAAAACTGGGGGAAATAACATGACCTATTCTGTACTTTTTGAAATAGCATTTTGACAACTAGTGAAAATCTGTACCAAAATAAGAAAGCAAGATGGATTTAAAGAATTGAATCTTATAATGATTTACATGTAAGACTAACAGAAGAAAAAAATGTATTTCCAAAAAACTATAGAGTAAAATGGATGTGAGCAAATAAAAATAGATACTTACCATGAAGGACAGAGCAGAAAAGAATGACCTAAACACTACTGCAAATTCCTGTGCCGTTGTTGTCCTATATTCATGGTATCTTAAGATTTCATGGTGTGTTGTGGTTGATGTTTCCATAGAAACCATTAAGTGCTGTTTAGTATTTTAGTACCTGTGCACTTGCTAATTCAAATAGGATAAATATATGAAAGAAATAACACTTTCAATCATCTGCCTAATTCTGCACATTATTATAAGGATTTCTAATTCCAGGCAAAAGTTTCTTGACATATATTTTGGTAGATTATGAATAGATTCTCCTAAACATAATTTTATCTAAACACCTTAATATAAACACTTAATTTTTGTTATTAATAATTATTTAAAATTTGCTTTTTTTTTGGTTTTGTTACCACTGGTATTCAAACTCAGGGTCTTTGACTTGTTTTTCAGGCATTCTAGCTCTTGAAATACACCTGAGGTCATTGTTGTTTGTTTTTAGTGTTAATTTTTTATTAGTTGGTTTGTTTTTTAAGGGTTTTATAGTGGCCTGGGCTACATTTCTCCTATTTACATAACCCTAATACCATACCTTCTGTTGGTGTTTAAAATATTTTATTAGTTCAGACGGGGGCTTGCAAATCATTTTGGCAATAGACTCTAAATATGATCTGCTTGACTCAGTCTCCCACATAGCTAAACATGAGCTACGATGCTTAGCCACAAATTTGAAATATATCATTTCCCTTTAGTTACCGAATTACTACCCAGATCAATTAAAGAATTAAATAATGGATATACAATTCCAAAAAGAAGAAGTCAAGTTGTCTTTATTGGTAGAGGTATGAACTGATGCAGTCAAAAGAAAAATAGAGGGGCTGGGAAGGTGTCTCAGTGGTAGAGCGCTTGCCTTGCATGCCTGTGGCCCTGGGTTTGATTCCCCAGCATCACATAAACAAAAAGAAAGAAAGCCAGAAGTGGTGCTGTGGCTCAAGTGGTAGAGAGGTAGCCTTGAGCTGAAGAGCTGAGGGACAGCGCCCAGGCCCAGACTTCAGGCCCATGACAGGACCCCCCCCCCCCACCAAAAAAAAAAAAATAGATTCCATCCAGACAAAGTCGCAGGTTAAAAAATCAATTAGATAGTTTTTCAATATACCAGCAATGAAGAGACAGAAAAAGTATCAGGGTAACATTTCTATTGTCAATAACCTCAAGAAATAGAATATTTATGAATAAATTTAATGTTGTGAAAGATTTCTCAGAGGAAATTCATAAGATATTAAAGAGGAAATTGAAAATACTAGCATATGGAAAAATATCACATCCTAACAGACTGGAAGGGTAATATTGTAATAATAGCTATTGTCCTCAAATTAATCTCTAGATTAAGTGCACACTTTATAAAAATCTTTCAATATTATTTAACAAAAATAGAAAAAGCAGTGAAAAGATTTATATGGAAGTATAAAAGGCTCTGAAGAGTCAAAGCAATTATGATTTTAAAAATCTATGGGAGCCAGGTTCTGTTGGCTCACACATGTATGCCAGATCTGAAAATTGTGGTTCAAAGCCAGCCCAGGCAGGAAAGGCCATAACACTCAAACCCCCAATTAATCAAAAACTCAAATATTTCTGTGGTTCAAAGTGGTAGAGTGGCCTCTTGTGTCCATATTTTGAAGTTCATTTTGCTTATCATCTTATATGATCATATGTACATAGCTTTTGAGCTTTTCTGTTCAACTGATAAGATTATCCTAGACTTATACCAATTATTGCAAATAAAGGAAAACATGGGACCTATATTTCTTTGGTCTGGCTTGCTTCACTTAATATGATTTTTTCCAAGTCCTTCCATTTCCTAACAAATGGGGTGATGACTTCTTTATGATGAAAGCATAAAATTCCATTGTGTGTGTGTGTGTGTGTGTGTGTGTGTGTCTGTCTGTCTGTCTGTCTGTCTGTCTGTATCACACTTTCTTTTATCTACTGAGGGGCATCTAGGTTGGTTCCATATCTTAGCTGTGGTAAATAATGCTGTGATAAACATAGTAGTGCTGGTAGTTTTAGTATGGTCGCCTTTATGATCATTTGGGTAAATGCCCAGAAGTGGGATTGCTAGGTCATAGGGGAGGTCGATGTTTAGTCCTTTGAGGAACCTCCATACTGCTTTCCAGAGTGGTTGAACAAGTTTACATTCCCATTAGGGAGTGCAGCAGGGTTCTCTTTTGTCCATATCCACTTTGGCATCTATTGTTATTACATTTCTTGATTATAGCCATTCTAACTGGGGTGAGGTGGCATCTCAACCTTGTTAATGTACTATGTGTTTTTTGTGTTTCTTTTGTTTGTACTTGCCCCTATGCTACAGCCCCTGTTGTCACTGTATTTGATTTTACCACTCTGAATCTTGTATATACATTTATCTAATTTGGGGAGAGGAAAGGGAATGACAAAATGCTGAAAAAAGGACACAGGATGATCCATTGCAACACTGAGACTCACAAGTCACTCTGATGGAAACAAACTTTACAACTTAAAGTGTGAGGGAGGGGAGAAGAAAGGGATAGTAGGAGATAAAGAAAGGAGGGGAAAACAATGCTTGACAAGAAATGTACTCATTACCTTACTAGTAACTGTAAACCCTCTGTACACCATCTTTACAATAAAATAAAAATTAATCAAAAAAAAAGTGGTAGAGGGGCTGGGAAGATGGCTCAGTGGTAGAGCGCTTGCTTTGCATGCCTGAGACTCTGGGTTCGATTCCTCAGCACCACATAAGCAAAAAGAAAAAAGGCAGAAGTGGTGGTGTGGCTCAAGTGTTAGAGTGCTAGCTTTGAGCTGAAGAGCTGAGGAACAGCGCCCAGGCCCAGAGTTCAGGACCCACTACCAGACCCCGCCACCAAAAAAAAGTGGTAGAGTGGTAGCCTTGAGAAAAAAGCACAGGGACAGTGCCCACACACCTAATTAAAACACCATGACCAAAAAAACAAAATAAAACAAAACAAATACCCCTCCCCCCAAAAAAAATCAAAGAAAACTTACAGATTTATTTCATTTTGTTTCTTTTCATTAGAGACATATAATCTGGAAATCCCATCAAAAATACTACCAAATTTACTATTTTTATTCTGTTTGTATTGGTTTATTACTGTTTTATTGTTTACTATTGTTTTATTGTTTTTAATGTTTACTACTGTTATTTATTGGTTTACTACTGATTCCTGATTCTCCTCTTCTAGAAGGTGAATTCATCAAGAAAAAAATCAAAACAAAGAAGCACAAAACTTATGGCCCATGGCCAATATTCACTTTAGTGCCTTACCTTTGCCTTAACAAGAGCCTGCAGCCTCATCATACGTATCAAAAGTCAAGACTTCAGATTAGAGAACTTCATTTTCCTCTGAAAGCAATGCTTGTAAATTTGCTAAAGATATTAAAAACAAAAAAAGAGTCTATTAAAACATTGAAACACAAAGGTAAGCTCTTTTTCTATGATCAATACAAAATAATGGCAAATGTGAATTAACTTAAATTTCTAATATTTACATTAAATAACTCCATTTCACCTCAACAAGTTAAGAAGTGACATGTGTCTTAATTCTGTGTAAGATGTGTAAATGTTTCAGAGAAATCAGGAAAACAACAACCAACATTGGAAGTTTATTTTGTATCATCATCTTTAAAAATGTTATAATTAGTCTGACTCCAATAAGAGCATCTAATTAAGTTTGCAACAGGAAAATGTTGATATTGCCAAATGCAGTAAAATATATGGAAAGTATTAATGTCAATGATCACTTTACTACATTTCCTGTAATGATAAACCAGTTTGATTACTGAGTAAACACAATAGTCTATTTCTCAATTTTTAAGAGCCATTTTGAATTCATAGAGTGATTACTAGATAGGATACAAGGTATCAAAGCAAGATATATATTGACCTTACCTCTTTCTAAATATTTCAATCATCACATTTTCTAAGCAGATGAAATATATTTGAACTAGATGCACATTTTGGGTATTTTTCCTTTTTTGAGAGACAGAATAAGCTTAAGAATGTGTCTTTTCTATTTTTGTTCTCAAACTTACTCCATTTTTGTCAAAATTTTCTACCATATATTTTGAATAGCACATACAATATTAGTTAATATAATTTAATATAATTTTAAATGAATCAATACCTGAAGGCACACATGTTAAAATATTTGTGGTTAAAATTAACAAGTTGAATGTTTCTCAGTGGTAGATTTTTTTTCCTAATAACTGAACAGGCTAAAAGTTGTTTCAAAATTTAAAAACTGGTTTCTTTGAGGGAGGAACATTGTTCTAAAAGAAATGTCCTCTTTACCTGACTTAAGTAACTATAATTATCTGTACATCACCTTTATAATAGCAATAAAATATTTTTAAAAATCTCCTCTTCATAAAATTGTAAATATGTTATTATAATCCCAACTTATTTTTACTACGTTCTCCATGTATAATAGGAATATAAAATAACTACACTTGACTATAATCACCATAGAGCAAGTAGACATTGCATAACCATTCCCTTACCTCCTTGTTCATTTCAAAAAGAAAACTGGCACCCACAAATACCTGGTTGCTGTTGCAAATGAGGGTTTTCTAACTCTTTCTTGTCATTTACAGTGAAATTATTCCAACTTTTCAGTTGCATATTTATTAACAACATATTCAGTGATGATGAAATCAAACACAATCTCAAATACAATGTCAAATATAATCTCATCAACAGAAGCAAAAATATTGTAAAATTGAAATATTAAAGTATGAAACTTAACCCTTGATATCAATGAGGGGACTTAAAGTATTTCTACCCTAATTAAGAAGTAGATCCCCTAAGAGAACCTAAGTTGGCATTAACTCTGTAGAACTCAGACTTATTTCAGAAAGCGAAAGAAGATCAACTCTATAAGAAAGCACATTTAGGGGCTGGGAAGGTGGCTCAGTGTAGCGCTGTTCCCTTGCACGCATGAGGCCCTGGATTCGATTCCCCAACAGCACATAAGCAAAAAGAAAAAAAGCCAGAAGTGGCTCTGTGGCTCAAGTGGTAGAGCGCTAGTCTTGAGCTGAAGAGTTGAGGGACAGCGTCCAGGTCCAGAATTCAGGCCCCACGACCGGACCCCCCTCCCCCCAAAAAAGAAATCACATTTATTTGTATTTGTATATGCTTGTATGCTTGTCATTATTTATTTATTCATTCATTCACTCAACTTTTACCAAACCCAAATATTTTGTAAGTAATTGTACATAGGGTGTATATTAAGGACTGTTTGGTAACTCTTAATTTCCTGAACACTTTGTAAAATTTACTCTTCTTCACATGAACGTCTTCTGTGCTCATGAGTTTGGAACATATGTTAGACACAAGCTTGTTTCCGCTGGCAGAGTATTAGGATATCTTTGGGCTGCTCACGTTCAAAATTTCACTTCAGGATCCTAGACCATTAATCTTCTCTTGGCTTTTACTCACAGTCTAGTTTATGTATACAAGGAAGTAAAATAAAATTCGAGTAGCTTAAACATTTGCTTTCCTTCTATCAGTTCAGAGGTGGTAGGTAGGATGGTTGTTGCTTTACATGGATTTTTGTACAGATAAGTAGAGCTGTTTACAGATGGTAAATGCTGAACAAATGCTCTGGTAGCAAGACCGAATTCGATGAACACTGGCATCCAGCATCTGATTAAGTTTTGTGTATGTATTACCTAAAAGTTCTATCATCAACTAAATGCTTCAGATGGAAGAACACAGCAGCATGTACTTACTTTCCCACAGCCATGGAGTCTGAGAATCTATGTTTAAGGTGATTTCAGGTTTATTGGCCCTGAAGGCTTTGTTCCTTTGCCTGCTCATGGCTGTCTTATTGATTTGTCCTCATATGAGACCTTTTTATATGTGTACCCTGATGACTTTTTTTTTCTAATAAGGAAAGTCCTATTGCATTTGTGTTACAGTAGAACAATTTCAAATAAATTAACTCTTGAATAAATCATTTCTTAATGTTATATCAAGACGCAGAATTTCCACATAAATTTTGTGTACAGAATTGGAAGCGTAACAATATATTTTACTTAAATGTCTTGTCACCAGAACCAGATTTAGTTTGTCTGATTTACATTATGGTGAGAATAACTAAATCCAGTATATTTTCCAAACACATATTTTGCTACAAACAAAAATTTAATAATTAAATTATAGCAACAGTTCACTAACCTGCCTAAAATACATAATAAATTGTCTCATTTCCTATTTATCAACAAAAGTGAAATCAGTGTACGTTTTCTTAAGCAGCTCATATATTATATTTAAATATACATATACTTAAATTGTCTTATTATATTTCAAAGAATATAATACACTCAAATGTGTAATATGGATCACAACTATTCATGAGGTTCAGAAAATTAGGCTATCTCTACAAGAAACTGAAGATCACTTTTTTCAAAATTTATTTTGTAGATTGATTCACAATAAAAACAGAAATCAAGTGCTAATCATTTGTGATCCTTTCTGATCCTCAAGCTTTAGAGAATATAGTCATATGTAAAGGTAACGAGAAACTCTCTGAAGACTTATCTTCTTGGATACATGGTAAAAGTAGAGAAAGAAAGGAATTCTAAGAAAATAATCATACAAATTTAAACCATTTGTAACACTAATAATTTTAAGAATGAAAAACTGCACTGTAATTCAGGAATATACACAGCCATCGACATAAACAACCCCTGTTTTGAAAAAAAAAAGAATTTCATGTATTTGTTCTGATACCAAAACACCAAATTAAACAAAACACAAAAGGCAATCCTTGAATCATTCAGATTCCTCTTTCATTAATAAAAAAAAGAAAAGGAAAAAAGAAAAAAAACTGATTAATAAATGGTAGAAGGAAAAGAAAGGCTGAGATAGAGGAAAGTTATCTGAAGGGAGGAAAGGAGGGAGGGACATACAGAAAGAGAATGCTTAATTTTTTTCAGATCTTTCAGTTTTTTCTAGTCATGTAGTCCTTTGATGTTAGCCAATAGATACATTAATGAAAAATTGAAGGATTTTGTTTAGCCATCTTTATATGATCAAGACAAGTTGAATAAGATACTAGTTTTAAAACAACTTTAAAGTGTGCTGTTCTCATGGTATGTTTGCAAGCATGTCAATTTTCATACACTTGTCTAATTTCTAAGAATTATAGAATTTTTAGCTATTTTTATGCTGCTGTTTCTAGTTTACTTTTATTATGATCTGAGAGAATACATGGTATTATTTTAATTTGTTCAGATGACCTTTTGCCTATGGTACAATATGTTCTACGTTCCTCATTAGCTTAACAGTCTATTTATTTTCTCCCACTGTTGATTTATTCTACAATTTTGATTATACCCAGTCAATTAATAGTACAGTTAAATTAACTGTGTTCTTACTTACTGATTTATTTATCAATTTGTCCATTTCTGATTGAGAGCAATGGTAGTGTCCTCTTCTTTGTAATTCATCAAATTTTGATTCATGTGTCTTAATGCATTATGATTTGGAAATTATAGAGGGAAGATTATTTTTTGGAAGACATAAAACATCCTTTATCATAGTACCTTTCTAATTCTAATAATTTTCCTTGTGTTAAGGTGACTTTGTCTAAAAACTCATATACTTCAAGTTTGTTTAGACTAGTGTTAAAATGGTATATACTTATCAGTCCTATTAATGTTAACCTACAGATAACTTAATATGAAAAGTGCCCTTCCTGTAGATAATAGATTTTGGCATATTGTTCCTTCGATCACTTTTGAAAATTCCTATGCTTTAATCAGAACATTTTGATAATATATTTTATATAAATATTAATAAATTTCAATTAATAATCTACTATGAATTTTACTATCTTTTATTATTTACTCTCATTCTTTCTTGCTTTTTTTAGATTTGTTTTCTTGTCAATATGAAGGTGACATAAAACTTTTTTATTTTGCTATTTTTATCCTTTTTCTTTTCTATCATTTGAGGTTCAGTTTAATGATTTAATTTCATTTGTATCATACCAATTAGGCTTTAAAAAATCTCCTTTTATTTCCTAACAAATGGGGCAATGTCATTCTTTCTGATAGAGGCATAGAATTCCATTGTGCATATATACCACATTTTCTTGTTCCATTCATCTACTGAGGGGATCTGGGTTGGTTCCATATCTTAGTTATAGTAAATAATGCTGCAATAAACATAGTTGTGCTGGTAGCTTTAGTGTGGTCTTGTTTGTAAACATTTGGGTAAATGCCCAAAAGTGGGATTGCTGGGTCATAGGGGAGCTCTATGTGCAGTCTTTTGAGGAACCTCCATATTACTTTCCAAAGTGGTTGAACAATTTTACACTCCCACCAACAAGGAAGTAAGGTTCCCTTCTGTCCACATCCCTTCCAGCATCTGTTGTTATTAGAGTTCTTGATTTTTGCCATTCTAACTGGGGTGAGGTGGTATCTTAATGTTGCTTTGATTTGCATTTCTTTTATGGTTAGGGAGGTTGAGCATTTCTTCATGTGTCTATTGGCCATCCTTCTTTCTTCTTCAGAGAAGTTTCTCTTTAAATCTTTAGCCCACTTATTTATTGGGCAGTTGTTTCTTTGAGGATTTGTTGTTGGGGGATTTAATTTTTTGAGTTCCAAGTATATTTTAGATATGAGACCCTTGTCCTTTAATTGTAACCCCTCTGTACAGTATTTTCACAATAAAAAAATGAAAAAAATCTCCTTTTATGATACATGCAGGTGGTTCATGCCTATAATCCTAGCTACTCAGGAATCTCAGAACTGAGCATTGTAGTTCAAATCTAGTCCAGGAAGGTAAAGCCTTGAGACACTTCTCTCTAACTGCCAAAAAGATGGAATTAGAGCTAAGGTTCAAGGGCTTTTTTTCCCTTTTCCTTGAACAAAATGCTTGGAGATAGCTCCCTGGCCCTGAGTTCAAGCCCCAGGATCTGCCTTCTCTCCTGCCATACACACAACTACACAAATCTCTTTTTAGTGGTTACTGTACAGATTATGACATACTATTACAGTTAGTTTCATATTTACCATTAATTTCAAACTTCCTGGGTAATAATATTCACAAAACATGTAAAATTTCACCCAACCATATTTTTGTATGATACCTTTCATTCATTTAAACGCATAAATATATGTAATGTACAAATAAATTCACTCTTGTAATCTATTTTAATATTATATGGAACAAAATGTTAATTATAAATTATATAGGGAAGGTCAACATTTCATTGTACTTCATCATGACTTTGTTTCTCTTAATTAAGATCCATTTCTGATATAACAATTTATTTTCTGTGAGGAATTAAAAAAACTCACAAATATATAGTATGGGCCACATTAATTGTCATTAGATTTACTAAATGCTTGTTTGCAGGAATTTCTTTACTTGTCTGTAACATTCACATGTTCATATCATTTTATTTGTCATAACATGACTTTGGAAGGACAATTTTGCAAGATAGAGAAACTGAGACTCTTTTTATCTTCAGAGACTTTATATGTAACCCTAAATACACAATAGGATAAAATCTGAGGATTGCAGATTGCCGCTGGCCCAGGCAAGAAAGCCTGTGAGACTCTTTTCTTCAATATTGTACCAAAAAGCTAGAACTAAAACAAAGGCTCAAGTTGTACAACCTGAGCTGAAAGCCAAAAAGCTCAGATGCAGTGCCCAGGCTCTGAGTTCAAGCCCCAGCACAATAAATATCTACTGAGGGACATCTGAGTTGTTTACATATCTTAGCTATGGTGAATAATACTTCAATAAATATAGTTGTGCTGGGAGCTTTAGTGTGGCCTTGTTTGTGATCATTTTGGTAAATGCCCAGAATTGTGATTGCTGGGTCATAGGGGAGCTCTATGTGTAGTCTTTTGTGGAACCTCCATAGTGCTTTCCTGAGTGATGAAACAAATTTACACTCCCACCAACAGTGTAGTAATGTTCCCTTTTGGCCACATTCCCTCAGCATCTGTTACTAGATTTTTTTGTTTACAGCCATTCTAACTGGGGTGAGGTAAATCTCAATGTTGTTTTGATTTGCATTTATTTTATGGCCAGAAAAGTTCATGTGACTATTGGCCACTCTTAGTAAAACAGAGACAAAGAAACATAGGTCCCATGGTTTCCCTCATTTGGAATAATTAGTATATGTCTAGGATAATCTTAGCAGATGGGCAGAAGAGGTCAATAGCTATGCACATATGAGCATATAAGATGATGCTAAGCGAAATGAACTCTAAGACATGGACACAAGAGGTTTTCTTTGTTGTTGCTGTTTTCAATATCCTATGTGATTTTTTTGGCTTCTTTTGTGTGTTATTCTCCCTATGACATATCCCCTGGTGTTACTATATTTGATTTTGGTACCCTGATATTGTATATATGATTATTTGACTTAGGGAAGGGTCACAAGAAAATGGTGAGACAAAGGACAAAGAGGAACCAATGCAACAGGGATATAAACAAGTCAATAGGTTGGAAATGATCTGTACAATCTGGGGGGGAGGAGGGGGCGGGAAAATAGGAAAAAATGAGGGAAGGGGTAACAAATTTGACAAGGAATGTGCTTATTAACTTACCTATGTAGTGTAATCTTGTTGTATATCACCTTAACAATAAAAAATTAAAAAGTTAATAATAAATAAATAAATTTTATATTTCACTGTTGTTTCTTTCATGGTATTTGAGGAAAACAACTATATTTTTATTTAATCTTTAAATCTTGTACACAGGCTTTACAATACAGTTTGTTCATTTATGCATCCAGCAGTGCATCTCACAACATATTAGCAATTATATAAATGCTCTTCATTTTTTCTGTGGTGCATGATATCTCTAAAATCAAAGATGACCCATAGACTAGATTTTTTTGGGGGGGTCTGGTCGTGAGGCCTGAACTCTAGGGCTGGGTGCTGTCCCTCAGCTCTTCAGCTCAAGGCTAGCACTTTACCACTTGAGACACAACACCACTTCTGGCTTTTTTCTTTTTGATTATGTGGTGCTGAGGAGTCGAACCCATGGTCTCAGGCATGCAAGGGCAACTGCTCTACCACTGAGCCACCTTCCCAGCCCTAGAATAGATTTGTTGTTTTTTAGTAGTGTCTTCATTCTATTTACTCTATCCAGTCAGTATAGTATCATCAATGAGATTAAATCATGTGATTTTTTTTTAGAAGAGAAGTCTCTCTACAACCTAAAATTTTTACATAGGACCATAGAGTTGACGCATTCCTCAGAAAAGTCACTGCAATCCTACTGGCCTGGCAATCCTGCAGAAAGAATTTCATCTAGTGGTATTTAATAAGAGAGTGGAAAGAGAAAGTATTGACCATGTGAAAAAGTGTATTCTATTACCTGAGAAGGTTTAAATTGTACAAATAGCAAAATCATATCTGGAAGAGCAACTGTATTTAGAGTCAACTAAGTAAATTCATAATAACCCCCTGGTATCCTTTCTTTATGGCCAAGTTGGTAAAAATTAACATGAACTAATGAGCAACTCACCATTAAAGACAAATTGCTTATTTTTGGTAGAGTAGAATCAGAGTACATGGAATTTGTATTCCCTGGTGTTTGGCCCATATCCTATGAAAATGAAAAATGAGCAGATGGTGAAACTTTGTGTTGAGGAACATTGAGATGTGAGCTAATGTTATAACAATGGTTCTTGGCACATTGTGAATAATGACAGGACAGATTTCTCTAAGGAAGAACTTCAACTTCAAATATGAGACTTAGAAGAATAGAAATAGTAGAATATGACCACCACGGGAATGGGCAAAGCCACTCATTAATTACTTGATTTAATTAGGATTATATTTAAATTACACTTGTTGAGAGCTCAGAATGTGCTCCCAAGTATGTCAGAAATTAATAACTCTAGCTTGAAAAAAATCTTATTCTTGCCCATGGGGTAACTCATAGTGCAGAAGGACTAAATATGTAAAAAAGAATTATCAAAGGCTATGTGTGGGAGAGGGAAGCAGCAGTATACTGAAGTATACAGATGTGGATAAGGAAGGATGATGTCGGGGGAAGGCAAAATTCTCAAAGTAAGGCAAACTCAATATGAAAGGAGTGCCTGGGGGCAGAATCATGTCTCTTACCAAAATACATACTCAAGTAAATTGAAATTAAATATTCAGCCCATAGGAATCAAGAAAAAAGAATAAACAGCACCATCTCAAGTAAATCTAAGAGGACATTTTGATGAATAAATTACTGGACCACAGATTAAACAGTGCAGCAAGGTCAAGTGAGACAAGAACTGAGAAAGATAATTTACATTGTGAAAATAAGAGGTAATTTATGAACTGGGGAAAATGCCATTTTCTTAGAATATAGAGAATGGAAACTCTATTAGGATAGGTTGAGCAGTTAGTGGAAGGTCAAAGAAAATACAAGTGTCCTTTCATACAGTAGAAACCTGACTTAAGTAAGTCATATTCGATAGTTAGAGAACAGAACATAAAATGATATTGTTTTGTTTATGGATAGCATTTTCTCATAGTTAGCTTAGTAAAATAAACCTCTGGATTAGAATTAAAGAAATCAAAAAATTTCAAACTCCAAGACAAAAGCTGCTTGGTTTGTTGATGTATTAAATGTATAGTATTTAATTAAAAATATTTGAGTAGATAGCTTACATACAATCAGAAAGAGAAGAGATAAATCTCACCTCCCCCCCAAACTGCTGGAGGAGAAACAATTCTCATGATCATCATGAGAGAAGACCACTAACATCCTTGTAAAGAGAAGAAGAAAGATGTATATGCAGAGTTTCTTCTCCTGCCTTACTCTGACATCTCTTCTCATTTAGCCTCTAAAAAGCTCTTGAAACATTATTTTCCCATATTTCCCAGACTAAAAGTGAGCTTCAGAGAAATTAATGCACTGAAAAGAACCAAAGAAACTGAAGTGAAGTTTCTTCTTTCTTAGTGAATTTTAACCCTACCAATTGGCTCCATAGTGGCATGCCTATCCATATACATTATGATGCACTTTTATCGAACTCACCCCGACATGTTATTTTACAATCTTTGCGATTATGAAATAAGAGGATACCATATGATAAGTTGCCATGGTTTTCTCTCCATTCGTTTGGTGGAAAACATCATAAAATCTATTGTTATTATAGGTGAGGTACATAAGACCATAAATGCTATTTTGCCTGTTTATTTAAAGTAACAGTGTTTAAACCGTGCACCAGTGGCTCACGCCTATAATCTTAGCTACTCAGGAGGCTGATATATGAGGATCATGGTTCAAAGCCAGCCAATGTAGAAAAGTCTGTGAGACTTGTATGTCCAATAAACAACTAGAAAACCGGAAGTGGCACTGCGGTTCAAGTGGTAAAGCACTCCCCTTGAGCTGAAGAGCTGAGGGACAGCACCCAGGCCCAGAGTTCAAGCTCCACGACCGAAAGGGAGAAAAAAGTTAGAGTCTTTACTTCCTTTATCTTTCTTATATATTTAATAACACAATAGCATGCCCAATCCTTCACTTGTTCAGGGAACCATTCTCTGATTTTCCTGCTCCATGGCACACATTTGTTAAAGAATTATCATACATGACAATGCAATCTAAATGATTTCTGCATTAACTTCTCTTCTGAAAACAAAATGTGCATTTTTCCTTGCATCTCAGATCCAATTACTGTGACTATTGAAGGAAGGCAATGCTTAGGTGAATTGTTTTCAATATATCTCATTTTAGAGCATTTTCAGAGGCCGTTGAGTGAGCAATCCAATGATGGAAGATGAAGCAGCACAACTACAAGGGTATGTTTTCTTTCTGGAGTGCTGTCCTCATTGTTTCTCAGAACTGCACTCCTTGCCATGTGAATTTCTTCTGATTCAATGGAAAAACTGTGTCACCATTTTTTTTTTTTTTTTGGTTGTGAGGCTTGGACTCTAGGCCTGGGCACTGTCCCTCAGCTCTTCAGCTCAAAGCTAGTGCACTACCACTTGAGCCACAGCTCCACTTCCAGCTTTTTCTACTTATGTGGTGCTGAGGAATTGAACCCAGGGCCTCATGAATACAAGGCAAGCACTCTTACCACTGAGCCACCTTCCCAGCCCCATGTGTCACCATTTTTTGTCTTTGCTATTTGTTTATATTGTAGGGCATGAAGGAAAAAAATCTACCTGCTCTTTTCCTCTTAGTTTCCATAATGAGTTTCTCCATGAAGATTTAATAACAACAGTCTCTCATAACATCTCTGTCAGCATCATCATATCACTTATGCAAGCACGGGGAAGATTCCATGTATTGATAATATGTCAGTCAAATCCCAGACCTAGAACAATGTGGTCTCAGATATGCATAATGTCCTAAACTGTTTACTTATGAGAGAGAAAGGGAGGAGGGGAAAGGAGAGAGAAGAAGAAGAAGAAGAGGGAAAGGGAGGGAGAAGTAGAGAGAGGAAGGGAGGATGGGAGAGAGAAAGAGAAGAAGAGAGACAGAGAGAGAGAAAGAGAGAGGGAGGAGAAATGTGGTGATAGGTGTGGTTCAATGGATCCAGTATAGTTGTCCTTATTTGTTTAATTGTATCTCTGGGTGGAGTAGATATGCTGTAAAGGGTTGAAGATGAGATTTCTATTCTACTTCTTGCAAAAGAAATCTTTACCAACTTATAACGGAAACATTAAGAAAATATTCTTTAAGGTATTATTTGATTACTTATTTCATGATTTCCCTCGATTTGTTGAGGTGAGATTAAGTGAAAATTTATTCTAAATATCCCTTCCTTTACAAAATAAATCAAATTACAGAAGCCATTAAAATGTCTCTTTTGATGAAGATCTGATTTGAATCCATTTTTTCCAAAAATTTCTGGACCAAAAAGTCTTTAGAAAGAAATAAGCATTGACAAGTCATAATATGAGTGACTATTAGACATATCCAAGCTCATCCTTACTTATTTAAGACTGAGAGTCCTTGGAGTTAGGAGGGATGGAAGACGAAAATGAAAGGGACAATGCTTATCAAGATTCACTGTATTCATAAATTATTTTGTTTAATAGCAACTCTTGTACAACTACTTAATACTTTTTTGAAAAAATGAATGAGAATCTGTGGTAATTAAAAAGTTTTGCTTATTAATCTGGTAAAAAAAATAGAAGAAATACTGAGGAGGAAGAAGAGGATGGGGAGGAAGAGGAGGAGGAGAAAGAGGAGGAGGAGAAAAAGGAAAGAAGGAAAGAAGACAGGCAGGAAGAAAGGAAGGAGAGAGGGAGGGAGGGAGGAAGAGAGGAAGGGAAGAAGGAAGGAAGGAAGGAAAGAAGACAAGTATTAAAAAGAACATTTTACTTAAAAATGAACATTTTATTCATGATTTTAATTTTACCAAATTAGGAACCTTTTGAAAATTCTTTGCTTTTTCTAGTTTAGTGTGAGCCAATGGCTGAGTGAGGGATGGTTAAAGATTAAAGTTAGATGATTAGATGTTTTTACCAACATCTTTGCTACTTTACAGTTACCTGCACAGAATGGCTCCTGTGCTTCTTTTCTGTACTACACTCTGATTTCCTGTTAAGAATAAAGCCATAAAAGGAAACAGAGATGTGACAGCTGTCATACTCTTTGGCTAAATTTAATCAGGAATCAACCAGAGAGAAAAGTCCTAATCCATCAACACCTGCTTGGGATAAGGAACCTCACCAGAGACAGAGCCAAATATAACAATTTAATTAATTGAAAGGTTTTGGCAATGTCCAATTCTTCAGAACAATTTCCCAGTATCAACAAATATAGATCAAAATCCATGAGAAATATCTAAATATTCCATGTTTTTAATTTTAGAAATTTATTTTTTAATGCCACTTCATTGAACATCAGAGAATGCCCAGAAAAGGTACAAATGAATGCATTTGATACTTTCCTTTTAGTTTTGTATTTATTCTGTTACAAGTTTTAGATTTATTTTTTTAATTTTTAATTTTTTATTGTGAAAATACTGTACAGATGGGTTACAATTACATGGGCAAGGTAATGAGTACATTTCTTATCAAGTTTTAGATTTATAAAATTTTACAAATATATATATATTCTAACGCTAAATTATAATTTTATCTAAGTAGAAATTTAATACAGTTAGTATTAAATTGTGTGTGTTCAAAGATGGAGCCATAATTGTAGATACAATAGCATTAAAATTATTTTATAATTACATTATTAACCTTATCTGCCATTACTATTCACTATCCTTGCCTCTGAAAGTGTAAGCCTGGGACTTGTTCAAAGAATTTATGCAATATCGATCATGTGCTTATTTACTTTAGTTATACAACAACAACAACCATCAAATTGTTTTTGTTTGCTCTTGTTTCTGTTAAGGTGCCAGTCCTAGGACCTGAATCAAGTCCTGGGCATGGTCTTTCCTTTTCCATGCTCAGTGGTCATGCTCTACCACTTGAACAACAGATCCACTTCCAGGTTTTTGCTTGTTAATTGGGGATGAAAGTCTAACAGACTTTCCTGGATTTGAACTGCTATCTCCAGATCTCAGCCTCCAGAGTAGCTAGTATTATAGGCCACTTGTGCCTGGCCCAAAATCTTTTTGTGATTTCATTTTCACATGAATTTCTGTGTTGAATGCTTTCTTTTGTCATTTTGCTGTTCTTTGTTAGAGTTTGCTAATTGACTACTTTTTGCTAATTCTCTCTCTCGCTGTGATGTGAATAGTTTAGAAGTATTTACCTAAATGTTATAACTTTGATAGACTATCCATTCTTAAATATTGATTCAAAATATTTCCTTTATTTTTCATGCGAAGTGGTTTCTAGAAAGAAAATAAAGGATAGTAAGATGATAAGAAATTGTAGAACAGAATACTTATGAGCTTTTGCATTATTTTCCTGTACATGGTGTAAATTTTCAAATTACAAATAAATAAGTTTGTAATACATTCAAAATTTTAAATTACCTTGTTATATAGTCCTGATTTGAAAATTGTGAACTCTTACTGATTTTTCCTATACTGTCTGTCCCATGCTTCTTAATCAAACAGTATACAACTCACTTATTTTAAATTCCAAATGATGAAAATATAATTTTTAGGAAATAAAACATTTTCTTCTTCAGAAACAATTTTTAATCATATCAAATAGAATTTCATAGCTCTGTTTAAAATTCACCTGGAAATATTCTCTTTTCTTTCAGGTTACTTTCCTTTAGATTTGCTTGTTTTATTTATTTTTTGGTCATGGGGCTTGAACTCTGGGCCTGGGTGCTATCCCTCAGCTCTTCAGCTCAAGATGAGCACTCTTCCACTTGAGCCACAGAGCGCCTACTGGATATCTGAGTGGTTTATTGGAGATAAGAATCTCAGGAACTTTCCTGCCTGGGCTGGCTTTGAATTGCGATCCTTGTATCTCAGCCTCCTGAGTAGCTAGGACTAAAAGCGTGAGCAACCGACACCTGGCTTGCTTGTTATTTTATTTACATTTATATGTATTAGAAGTGGATAGGGATTTTGATTATATATGCCCAATACATTGTCTTCCACTACAATAATGAAGTCATTAAAGGTGAGTTTTGTTTTA